>NC_090649.1:142922290-143222290 GCF_040937935.1 Hyperolius riggenbachi
CATAAGTGACTGCGAGGGCACAGGATGGCTGCAGGGGGCTGGTAGATGCCCCAGGTAAGTGAAACTCATGGGGTTTTTTTTGAGTTTAGGTTCCCTTTAAGCTACGTACACATGGCTGATTTGTTTAAACAACGTGTCGTCGGACCTGCCAGCAGGGCAGCTATTCTGCCTACAGTTTCCCTGTGTGTACAGTCTGTCGGCAGGCTGATAAGGCTGGTTTTACCCGATCCGCCGAGCGGATCAGTCAAAACCAGCCTTATCAGCCTGTTGACAGACTGTACACACTGACAAACTGTCGGCAGAATGGCTGCCCCCGCTGGCGGGTCTGTCGACCCGTCGTTTACAGAGACTAACAAAATTTTCAGCCTTATTTCTTCTATCCTATAAGTTCCTATACCTGTTCTAATGTGGTCTGTCTTACTGCTGCCTTTTCTAGTTGCACAGTCACTGTAATATTGGTTATATAATCTAATCTTCTTTCCTTTGCCGGCTTTGTCGGCTCAGGCATGAATGTACTGCACTGCTGTGATAGGTAGAAGCTATGCACACCCCCTCCAGGATCGCAGCAGGGAGAGGCAGAAACAGCAAAGAGGGGCCCAGGAGAACATAATGAATAGAATGGTATGCTTTTTATTGTAAGAATTTTACAGTACAGATTTTCTTTAAGCAAATCAGCCATGTGTACGCACCTTTAGATTTCAGGGGCAATTCTGTCCACTCCTCTCTAATGTTCTACAGGGCTTGGTCCTTGGCCCCATAATTTTCTAACTTTAAATCCTCACCCTTGGTAAACTTACCACCTCTTTTGGCCTGCAGTACTACTTGCAGATAAACAGAGCTTAGATTTATTATGCACCCTACAGATTCAAGTGAAGTGTGCCTTCTCAAGACCTTCTCAACTTTGAAAGTCATGTGATTACCGAGTTTGCCACTTGGAAATCTGCATAGTAAAGAAAGTCATAACTGCTGCATGACAGTACGTGCGCTGAATATAGAAGCATTTCCGATACACATGGAACTTAATTATGCTAAATGGGAACTGGACCTCTGAAATCTGAGTTCAGAGCTTCATCTGTAGCCGTGTTGTCTGTGAATATGCCACTTCTGTACAGCAGATCACTTTGCATTGTAATGGCTTTAATATACAAACAGGTAAGACCTGCCTTTATTTACAAATCTGCAGGCGGAAATTTTTTAAGTGAAAGTACATGGTGACCTTGGCAATAACCACCGAGATCAACAACTCCTAAATGTTCTCCACTGAATCACTGTTGCCTGACTAATATAATGGGAGCCTGATGACTAATGCAAGATCTATGCCGGATTTTCCCACAAAACAATAGCAGACAGAGATTTATACTTCACTAAGTTGTTCATCCAGTTCCTCGAAAAGAGAATGTTTTAGATAAAACATGAAGCCTTTGCCATAGTCCTGGGATGCATCTTTGGAAAGAACGCGGTCTATGACCTCACACATAGGGAGCGAGGACATTTTGTAGTAAGGCAATGCCAGATGGGAATTCTTGGTGTCCAGCCTGAAAACAAATAAAGTCAACAACACTCAATTAAACAAACTGGTTCTAAACATACATATAACTACTTATATGACCACTGCAAGATGAAAAACAAGCAGATCAACTCTTAAAGGACACCTAAGGTGAAAATAAACGAATGAAATAAACAGTTGTATCCATCTTCCGTCTCCTAAAAATGACTTTTTAAGATATTCCACCGTTTTATTTTATATTTAAATCTACTTTTTAAGTTTTTACTATTTTATTTTTTGCTCAATGGCACATTCATGGAAGTATGCCAGAGCTAAAATCTATGAACTATTGACCATTTTTATCTCTTTCCTGCTCTCAGAAACTATTTTCTGCTAGGAAAGTGTACACACACTGTAGTCTGACCCAGTCCTGACTCAGGCAGAAACTGCCACATACATACCTGATGTTTAACTCTTTCAGGCAGAGAAAGAAAAAAAAAGGAACACAGCACAGTGATTTGTGTGCTGGCACTGTACATACACAGGTCTATCTCATCATGTCACCTTGGATGTCCTTTAATACATACCAAAGTTCAGTGCTGTGCACTGGCTGCACTGACTCACTTCCAGACCTGGCAATCAAAAATATATTGGGGGAGGGGGGGACATGGACACTAACAGTGGACAAGTACATTTCAGGATAATATGTACAGCAAAGTGCACTTTACATAGCAATGGTTCCCAGTATGAAAAGTGTGTGTTCTCTGCGATTCCTGTGTTGCAGTGCCCATAATGTGAACTTGCCTAACTGCATGCTAATTTCAGGTGTGATTTTCAGATTCTTTGAAAGAAAAGAAAAGAAAAAAAAAAAATCAGCAGCATGCCCAAGTAACTAAGGTAAGCATCAAGTCAAAAGTGAAATACTTACCTAAGGAGTGGGAATCCTGTGGATCCTCCAGAGGATTCCCACACTGCCCTCTGATCCTCTGTAGTTGCCTGGAACCCTCCTGTACATTGTGACCACGCTCCTAGAACATTGCGATGTGCAGCTCCAGCCGTACGGACTCCTGTGCTTACGCAGGCGCAGTATGGCTGCGCTTGTGCTCAAAGAGAAGCATGGTTGTGAGCATGGAATCTGACAGGAGCTTGCCAGGTTCCTTTAACCTCCTTGGCGGTAACCCCGAACGTAGTTCGGGGTAAGCCGCGCAGGAGGTTTTCTCCGGCCCTACTGGGCCGATTTGTTTAATTTTTTTTTGCTGGACGCAGCTAGCATTTTGCTAGCTGCGTCAGCACACCGATCGCCGCCGCCCCGCGCTCGATCGCCGCTATCCGTCGCACCGCACGCCCCCCCCCCAGACCCCGTGCGCTGCCTGGCCAATCAGTGCCAGGCAGCGCTGAGGGGTGGTTCGGGACTCCCAATGACGTCCCGACGTCGGTGACGTCATCCCGCCCCGTCGCCATGGCGGGATTTCCTGATCGGAGATCGCCGAAGGCGATCGAAACGGGCGGGGGGATGCCGCTGAGCAGCGGCTATCATGTAGCGAGCCTATCATGTAGCGAGCCCCCCCCCCATGAGGGGGTTCCTTTAAATCAGAAGGAACCCCATTGGTCTGCTAAGGACCAATGGGGCTCCTTGGAGCCCAAATACAAAGATGCTTAGAGAGCTCTGAGCTATATAGCTCAGAGCTCTGTCGGGTGAAGGACGCTAAGTCCCGCCGGCTCCGCTGCCCTCCCCGCCTCTCCCACATGTCACCTATATAGATGCTGGCACCCATGGGTGCCAGCATGTATATGGGTGACAGGTGTGGGCGGAGTGGACGGCGGGAGCCGGCGGGGACTTAGCGTGTATGAGGCGGCCGGCGGGTGAGCGGCGAGTGACGTCGGGTGCGGTGGAGTTACAAAGTAACAAAGTTGTTACATTGTAACAACTTTGTTACATTGTAACTGATTAGTATATTTCCGAGGATATTGCGTGGGAACTGGCTTTTAAAAGGGACAGGTAAGTATTAATGGTTAATTAAGAATATTAAAGGACTTTTTTCGTGGTTATGTTTTTTGTTCAATTAAAATACTTTTTCTATGTGTTTGTGTGTGTTTATTTACTTTTAACTCTTAAAGGAAATGGGTAAGGGGTACAAGTACCTCTATACTCATTCCTTCTGGGAATGGGGGGGTGGGCATCTGGGGGACCCCTTTTTAAAGGGGACTCCCAGATGCCACCATGAACCCCCCCCCCCCCCAGGAAATCGCTGCCTCCACCTCCACCGCCCATCGGAGGTGGAGAAGAGCCCCTTGTCCTTGGATTGGACAAGGGCTCGGAGGGGGAGGGGAAAGCTTCGCTGTCCCTCCCCTTCCGAGACCCCCCAATCCATGGACCATGCGGGCTGGTATAGTCAGGGTGCGGAGCCCCACGCGGCCGGTGCTCCGCATTCTGGCTATCCCAGTCTGCATGGGGGACAAGGGGTTAAAGAGGTCTGGGAGGGGGGACCCCGTCGTTTTTTTTTAATATTTCCCACACTCAGAACGAAGTAAGTAAAATTCTTCCCACTTGGGGGAATCTATGAAAATAAAACACTATTGTTACCTGTGCAAAAAAAACTGACATTTTCCGCATTTAAAAGACATTGTTGCCCTTGAAACTTAAAAATCGATTTTCTCAAAAACTATAAGGTCTTTTTGAAAAAAAATGTTTCCTCTTATTCCCACTGATCCCCTTAATATACCCTGTGAATTTGGTGTTCCTAAATTTTAAGCAGGCTTTGCTATTAACCGTTAAAGTCGGCGGGTTTTTAAATGTATATATTTTTCCTTTGAAACTTTAACATCGATTTGCTCAAAAACTAGAAGGTCTTTTTGAAAAAAAAATTTTTCCTCTTATTCCTTCTGATCTCCTTAATATATTCTCCAAATTTGAGGCTCTTAGCAATTAAGGGGGCTTTGCTATTAACCCTTAAAGTTGGCGGCTTTTTTATATTATACGGGAGCGTAATATTACGCGATTACGGCAGACTGTGTAATTTCAATGGGAGTTTACTGTCTTACGCGTAATTTGTTACGCGTAATAACGTAACCTACGGTCTACGCGTAATTAATTACGCGTAATACCGTAACCTTACACGTAACGCTTACGGTGCATTTGTAGTGAATTACGATGCGTAATTACGCTAATGCGTAATTTCAGCCCAGCACTGGTTAAAGGACCAATGTCGCGAAAATCTTAAAATTTTAAATATATGTAAATATATACAGATAAGAAGTATATTTCTTCCAGATGTACTATGAATTACTTTTCTCTTATATTGCTGTCACTTATATTAAGTAAAAAATCTGACAGGTTTTGGACTAGGCCATCTCCTCATGGGGGGGGGGGGGGGGGGGGGTTCTCGTGGTTTTATTTATTTTCAAAAGCACTTAGTGAATGGCAATTTCTCCATCCAACTGCCAAAAAAGTGTGCAGCGAGTAGGGAGGCTGGCCAGCATCATTGTATAAATCTTTTTCAGGGATTGTCTTTATAAAGAAAAAAGGCCATGCTGAGAATGCCCTATGGAGAGATGGACTAGCCCAAAACTTGTCGGTAATGTCAGATTTCTACTACCTACTGTAAGTGACAGCAACATAGAAGAAAAGTAATTTATGGCTCATTTTACTCTGGAAGAAACATACTTCTTATTTCTATATGTTTACATATATTTTACATTTTAAGATTTTTGCAACAGTGGTCCTTTAACCACTTCAGCCTACAGGGTTGAGATTTTTTTACATCCGAGCAACTTTCACCTCCCATTCATTTGCCAATAACTTTATCACTACTCATCACAATGAATTGATCTATATCTTGTTTTTTCCACCACCAATTAGGCTTTCTGTGGGTGTTACATTTTGCTAAGAGCCACTTTACTGTAAATGCATTTTAACAGGAAGAATAAGAAAAAAACCGGAAAAAATTCATTATTTCTCAGTTTTCAGCCATTATAGTTTTAAAATAATACATGCCTCCATAATTAAAACTCACGTATTGTATTTGCCCATATGTCCCGGGTATTACACCGTTAAAATTATGTCCCTATCACAATGTATGGCGACAATATTTTATTTGGAAATAAAGGTGCATTTTTTCAATTTGCGTCCATCACTATTTAGAAGCCCATAATTTAATAAATCATATTAATATACTCCTTTGACATGCATATTTAAAAAAGTTAAGACCCTTAGGTAACTATTTATGTTTTTTTTTTTTTTATTATTGTAATTTTTTTTTTTTATTAAAACTTGTATGTGGGTATTTTTTGGTGTGGGAGGTAAATAGGGGATTTTTAATGTTTACAAATGTATTTATGTAATTCAGTGTGTGTTTTTGCTGTAGTTTGCTATTTGGCCACAAGATGGCCACAGTCAAAAAGTCCAGGGAGCGATCGATCTCGCTCCCAGGAAGAAGAAAGAAGACCAGAGCTCAGAAAAGCCGCAGCATCTGAAGAGACGCTGTCGGCTTTTCTCCGGGGGGGGGGGTCCGATCAGTGAAAGGGATTTATAATCCCTTTCACTGATCGCTGGGCTAACGGCTAGCAGCGGGGGTGCGCACGGGGGGGGGGGGGGGGGCCGCGGGAGCACGCGCAGCCTACCTGGACGAAAATTTTCGTCCAGGTAAGGTGAAGTGGTTAAAGTGAACCAGAGACGAAGCACAATCATGTATTTTACCATATATATCAGTGGGAACATTAGAGAAAACGCCTACTCTGCTCTCTGCTTCATTCTTGACTGTTCAGCCTGCTTTTTATCAGCCCTGATAAAATCACAGACTGTGCATTCAGTCTGGCTTTGCTATGACTCGGCTATAATGATTCCTGAGCAGAGCCAGAAGGGGGCAGGCCTGGGCTTGAAAAGACATCAGAGAACACAGACTCAGCTACAATGATTCCTGAGCAAAGCCAGACTGAATGCTCAGTCGGGGATTTTATCAGGGCTGATAAGAAGCAAGCTGAACAATGTAGAATGTAACAGAGAGCAGGGTAGGTGTTTTCTTGAATGTTCCCACTGATATATATATGGTAAAATACATGAGGGTGCTTCATCTCTGGTTCACTTTAAAGGACCACTGTTGCAAAAATCTTAAAATGTAAACATATAGAAATAAGAAGTAGGTTTCTTCCAGAGTAAAATGAACCATAAATTACTTTTCTCCTATATTGCTGTCACTTACAGTAGGTAGTAGAAATCTGACATCACCGGCAGGTTTTGGGCTAGTCCATCTCTCCATAGGGGATTTTCAGCATGGCCTTTATTCTTTATAAAGACACTCCCTGAAAAAGGATTTATACAAAGATGCTGGCCAGCCTCCCTACATCGCTGCACACTTTTTTGGCAGTTGGACGGAGAAATTGCAATTCACTAAGTGCTTTTGAAAATAAAGAAAACCATGAGAACCCCCATGAGGAGATGGCCTAGTCCAACACCTGTCAGTTCTGTCAGAACAGCTATGGGAATAAAATTGGGTATAGTCCTTTATATAGTGGAAAGGGCCAAAAAACACAGTCCTTTTTAGAGGGCAATCCACCTTGCTCACTTGAATCTTTATTACTTTATGGAAAGGACTCAAAGTTTACAAAAAAGAGGAAATAGAATGCCGTTTTCTGGTACAAAAACTTGTTCATATAAACCTTATTGACACGTATAGTATAGCCTATACGTGTCAATAAAGTTTATATGAAGAAGTTTTTGTACCAGAAAACGGCATTCTATTTCCTCTTATTTGTAAACTTTGAGTCCTTTCTATAAAGTAATAAAAAAGTTCTGTCAGAACCTTTTGTATAGTAAAATACATGAGGGTGCTTCGTCTCTGGTTCATTTTAAGGGTGATATCGACAGTGGTCCTTTAAGGGTGAACTATCCATCACGGGATCGGCAGCGGAAGACCAGAGGACAGCATGGGAAGCCTTCAGAGGCGTCCCTCACCTTAGGATAATCTTTGACTTTAGACGTGAGGTTCACCTTGAGTACTCTAGAAAAGGAAGTCATTTGCCAGCTTCCATATTCCTATCACTAAATAAGGTCACTTTAAGGGCAAAAGATGGTCTTATCAAACATTTGATATAGATTTAGTCTGTTTATTTAGAATCCTCTGCCTTTGAATGTGAATGCAGCTCCCTTTCCTGTTATTGCCAGTTTTTCCCGACAGGCTGGGAGATTCCCTGGTCTGCCGCTGAATGCTGAAGATCACATGGGGCAATACACTACATTGTGAACCATGATCAATTAAAACACAAAACTGATTATAAGACTACAAAGCATGACGATGGCTTTAGTTTATAATTTCCAATTGAGACACTAACCTGCTGAAACAGTCCCCTAAGTGAGCACAGCTCTCCCGGAATGCTACTGTCAGTTCCTCTTTATCTGCCACATCCATCAAGCCGGGGTTCATAAGTGCGGCTCTCAGCAGCAAGTGAGCTTCACTGAGCAGGTGGATGCTGCCCTGCGTCTTCACAGTCTCATACCTCTTACTGTACTCTACCTAGTAAAAGAGTAAGAGTGTAAGGCATAAATTATACCAGTGTACAGATGCATATACTTGCCTGTAAGATTGTGCCATACGTATTCTGTATACAAGTGTCACATGGTCTCTATTTGTAAAAGTAACTTTTAGTTGTGGAGTAGCAGTGATGTCAGATTCACTACCTGCTGCAAATAAACATGTCAAAGGTAAAAAGAAAGGCTAGCGAAAGTATTGCATTTGAAAAAAAAAAAAAAAGTCAAAAATCAATTGCTACTTTCAATTTGTAATACAATTTCTACATGGTTTAAAATGTGTGATTTTTTTAACCAGGTGAAAGGAAATCAGTATACAGCTAATTAAAATGATAAGTATTATGTTTTGTGTTGCATTTTCAAATTTGAATTTTTTTTTACAGCTGTGCACCTATCTATACCTATCCTAGCTGTGCTTGGCTTCAGCCGTAGAGCTATCTATAGCTGTGCATGCCTTCAGCTGTGCACTTATCCATAGCTGTGCTTGGCTTCTGTTGTAGATCTATCTACAGCTTTGCTTGCCTTCAGCTGTGCAACTATAAATAGCTGTGCACCTACCCATAGCTGTGCTTACTGTCAGCCATAGACCTATCTACAGCTGTGCTTGCCTCCAGAAGTACACACATACATTGCTGTGCTTGCCTTTAGCTATATACCTATACTAATGCCAGACCCCAGCATTGTCTAGTTTTCCTGTTCATAGTGTGGGGTTGTGAAAGTTCACTTCCTGTGAACTAGAAGTCTACAGCCTGCATAGTGACTGACATAAACTCCTGTTTATCTAGGCAGTGGGCTGTGCTGCTAAAGAAACAAAATGTGCAAACTATTTCCATGCTCAACCCTTGTCACTGACCTTTACTGCTCTTTTTCATAACCTACAATCACATTTTCTGCTATAGAAAATTGTAGTCCAGCCTGTATTCTTCCTGATTTGAGGACAATATGGTTATCCCTGTAAAGGTGGCCACACACGATATAAGATCGGATTTCCCGAAAAATCGAAAGCTTTTTTTTCCATTGGAGCAAGAAAGCCGATCGGATTTCCCGTTTTTATTCAATAAAAGTTGATCGGGAGTGCTAGATTTTTCTGATCAATTTTTATGAAAACTGAATGGTGTGTGGTAGATTGACAATTTATTCATATATACACTTAAGCAATTTTTTCAGAGTTTCCAATCAATTTTATCATAATTGAGGAAAAATTAAACATAGGTGTGTGGTACATTGGTTAGATTTTAGAAATGTTAGTCAGAAAAATTAGTTGTAATACAGATATTTAAAAAATGTTATGGTTTGTGGCCACCTTTAGACCTAATGACCACCTGAGACTACACAGGGCTGAAAGCAAGATATACTGCAGCTTAAATTGTACCTGAGGTGACATGTGACATGATGAGTTGGAGATGTGTATGTGCAATGCCAGCACACAAATAACTAGGCTGTGTTCATTTTCTTTTTTCTCTGCCTGAAAGAGTTAAGCATTCAGGTATGCAACTTTTGAGAGGAGAAAATTACTGGCAGTTACTGGAAGTCCAGGATCATCTATGAAAAAAGGAGAGAGCCCAACGGTGCAGTATCGCTGGATAATAGCATATGTGTTGTATAGCTGTAAATACACTCACATAGATAGGTTGCAAGCTGCTTCTCTGGCCTATGTCCCAGTGCCAATCCAGGGGAGAAGGTGTAGGGCAGAAGAGGCGAGGGATTGATTGCCCATATGGTTGCACTGCATCAAGCAGTATGATCTGAAAATGAGTGTACAGTGTAGGGTAGGAATCGCTCACTATCCCAGTGTTCTCCTCAGAAATGTTTTCCAGTCGGGTGGCGTGAAAAACTAGCAGGGAGGGGCTAGCACAACTCAGCTTGCAGCGTAGGAGGAGGAGGAGCCTAGCCGATGAAAGCTGGGTGCTGACCAATATTGGTCTTTTAGCACCCGGCTAAAAGAGCCCCGGGAAAAAGACTGCTATCCGATTGAATTCCCATTGGATAGGAATTGACCAGCTTGGCATATTTGACTACAGCTGGCCCAAGTGTGAACAGCTTAAATGTGCAGATTTGATTATTTTGGTACAATGGAGCATAGTACAATGTGGTTATATATACACCCTTAAAGGAGTACATACCATTTCTCTATAGAGCTGGACAGCTGGCGTAGTGCTCACAATATAGAGGTTCCAGCCAGGTTCTGTCTCTCGTGAAACTTTCTTTATGCTTCCAGATTTTTTGCTACAATAGAAATATACATATTACATGATTATTCAGTAACAATAATAATAAAACTAGGAATAACTGGTAGTTACAGTAACATAGCAGTGTCATTAGCGCCTCTTAAAAAATACTAAGCTATAGACATTTAAATATATTGCTGCACTACTTCACTTCTTCCCAAAAGAATGCTTGGAATTTCAGCATAGCTGTTGTCAATTGACACAGCAACTGAAAAACACACAACATGATCATCTAAGTCTTAGATGATCATGTTGTGTGTTTTTCACACTTTGGATAGCTCAAACATTACTGTGAGCTATCCAAAGTGCACCAGACTTTTCTGTTTCAATATTGTTTATTAAGCATAAGAAAACCAAGCATACAAGAATTTGAAATAACATGTACAACTTGAAAACATGAGAAATGCGTACAGGCGCTTGTTAAGGTTACAGATACATTCCATTAATAGCCAACCTTCCTCTTATTATTGCAGTCTATGGGAGTGTTAATTCAGAAGGCCAGTTATATACTCTAGCAGGTTGTTTAGCTTCTTTGGAATTTGCGCGCCCATTTTATAGCGCGTTACAGCTAACTCATGCATCTTAATATAGAACTAATTTAACTGAGTAACTAGTGGAGTCTATACAGTAAATTGACTCCAACTCTTGAAACCACATTTGAACATGTCTTATATAACCATTGCTAACACTCTATTGGACATGTTTCGAATATCAGCTTGTTACATTAGCCATCTTTCCACCTGCTAACAGTTTCATCAAAAGAGGGACGGAATAGTATTAGAAGGGGGTTCTCCGTGGCAGCGACTTCATCTCCAGACCCCGGTATAGTGGGGTTCGGTACCAGCTTTTCACCCCGTTGTTTTTACCAGATGTATTTAAGCTGTTAGTAGGGGGTGGTGATTTGGGTTCAGATCATAAGATAGAGGTTACCAGCCGCTATCAGGCTTAAGGGGTGTGTCGGTGAGGGGATTTCAAACTAACTCCTTTCCTGTCAGAGGGTATGCATCTTTATCTATCAGGGGTTGAGCTGATGATCAGTTCCTTATCTCTCAGAAAGGCTCTCCATCTATCCCAAATTAAATGGTATTTATCCATAGTGTACTGTGCACTGTGGATCAGTTCCTCCAGTTTTTGAATTTTGGTCACTTTTTGCAGCCAGGTTTGAATTGAGGGTATGGTTTTTTGCTTCCATAAAGCTGGTATCTGTGATCTGGCTGCATTTATCAGATGCGGTAAAATTGAGTTTTTATACTCTTTATGGCTGGAGGGGAAGTTGTGCAGCAGAAATACATCTAGTTCGAATGGGATGGGGTAGCCATATATTTTTTGTGTAAGGTCATGAACTTTGACCCAATAGGTCTTAAGTAGAGGGCATGACCAAGTAATGTGCAAGAAGGATCCGTCATTGGTGTCACATCTCCAACATTGGTTTGGGACTTCAGGGGCAAATCTATGAATAATCTCGGGGGTTTTATACCAGAGGGATTGAAATTTAAAACTCTGTTCTTGTGCCCAAGCATTTCTAGCGGATTTATGTGTGTTTAGTGCTATCTTTTCCCATTGTTCTGGGGGGATACTTTTTTCCAGCATGAGGTTCCATTTTGTCTGGTAGCGTAGTAGATCGTCCGCTTTGCTATTGTTTAAGAGGGAGTAGGCCCATGCTAATAGGTGTCTATGTGTTTTGCTGGAGTGGATCTTTTCCTCAAAAACCGTGGTTGAGTGGTTTAGAATGTTTTTAGTTTTTAGTGAGTTTATGTAGTGCCTTAGTTGGAAGTATTGCCATTTGGGGGTGATGTGTGGTTGCGTATAGTCCTTAATTTGCAGGTATGATGAGACCTCTCCTTTATTTACAAAATCTATAATTCTAGGCGTATCGCTTTTTTCCCATCCCGTGAGAATTTTTTTTTCCAATCCTGGGGCGAATTCCTTATTGTCTATTAGGGGGGTTAGCAAGCTTCCCTTCCTTGTTAAGTCGTGTTTTTTGTTGCATACTAAGAACGCTTTCAATGTCGGGGCTATTAGTGGGTGCTGATTTAAGGATTTAGAGTGTTGTGCCGAGTGATCCCAGAGTAAATTTTGGATGTTTAATAATTGGGGTTTGACACTGGCATTCTCTATTTGTACCCAGTCTTTTTTAGAGTTTGATCCTGCCCATCCCAGCACTCTGACTAGGTGCGAGGCCCAGTAATATTTCTGTAAGTCTGGGAGGCCCATTCCTCCGGTCAGTTTGGGTCTTGTAAGTAAGTCAAATCTCAGTCTGGGTTTTTGCTTATTCCATATAAATTGTGTTATTCTCCTTTGAATGTTCATTAAGTATGATTTAGGGATTGCAATTGGAAGGTTTTGGAATAGGTATAAAAATCTAGGTAGAATATTCATTTTTACTATTGACATCTTGCCAAACCATGAGATTCCTTGCATATTCCCCCATAATGTGGGATCAGACATTATCTTTGTCTCTAGCGGTGTATAATTTAGTGCGAATATTCTTTGCAGGTCTGTAGGAATTTTAATTCCTAGGTATGTAATATCAGAAGTTTCCCACCTTAGGGGGAAGGACTCTTGGCATTGCTGCAATGTAGACTGTAAAAGGGAGACGTTTAGGGTGCTGGATTTTGAAAAGTTTATCTTTAAGTTTGACAATCCCCCAAAGTCTTCTAAGCATTTTATTAGGTTTGGAATTGAAGTTAAAGGTTTCGTGATGAAGAAGAGCATGTCGTCTGCGAAAGCAGCGATTTTGTGTTCCTTGTGGTCGATCATGACCCCTTTTATGTTGGGGTTTTGTCGTATCTGGATGAGTAAGGGTTCTAATGTCAGTATGTAAATGATGGGGGAGAGGGGGCAGCCCTGTCTTGTCCCGTTGGAGAGAGAGAAGGTGTCTGACAGCAGGAAATTTGCCTTGATGCGTGCTGTGGGTTGGGAGTACAGTAGGTTAATCCAGTTGGACATATTAGGTCCAAATTTTAAGTGTTTAATTGTTTCAGAGATGTAGTCCCAAGCCACCCTATCGAAAGCTTTTACAGCGTCCGTGGAGACAAAACAGCCCTCCACGGCTCGCTTTGTAAGCCAGTTATGGATATTGATTGCTTTAGTGGTGTTCTCTCTTCCCTCCCTTCCCGGGACAAAGCCAGCTTGGTCCTGTTCTATTAAGCTAGGGAGTAGGGGGGATATTCTGTTGGCGATCATCTTTGCAAAAAATTTTAAATCATTATTGAGTAGGGAGATGGGTCGGTAGCTGGCACAATTAGATGGGTCTTTACCTGGTTTGTGGATGATTGTAATGTGTGCCTCTAGGAGTTGTGGAGAAGGCTTGGGGTTAGGTCCTGTTGTGTTAAAAGCTGCCAGGAAGGGATCTGCCAGGGTGGATGCAAAGGTTTTATAGTATATATCTGTTAGGCCATCGGGTCCTGGGCTTTTGCCTGCTTTGAGCTTATTGATGGTGTGGAAAAATTCTTCCTTGGAGATTGGGCTATCTAGTTGGTCAGTTGTAAGCTTGTTTAGAGGGGTGGGGCCGAATTTAGCTAGGAAGCTTTGGATTTTATTTAGTCTGATGCTTAATTGTTGGGGTGTTACCTTTTTCTCTCCAATATTGTATAAGCTTTCGTAGTATTGCCTGAATGTTTCTAAAATGTGCTTGGAGATTGTGTGTTTCTTCCCTGTTTTGTCTATGATTGAGTCTATTTGTTGTTGAGCCTGCTTTTTTTTCATTCTCCTAGCTAGGAAAGTGCCAGCTTTATTTGACCACTCGTAGATTGCTTTTTCAGCTCTAAGGATACGTTTTTTTGCAGCGGTGTGTAGTAAGTTTTTGATTTCATCTCTGGTATTGTTAAGGTCTGTGAGTGAGTATTTCTTTAGCGTGTTTCTGTTTGTGTTTCCTTTCTAGTTGTTGGAGCTTTGCCAATAAGGAATCTAGTTTCGCTTCCCTTTCCCTCTTGTGTTCTTTTCCTAATCTAATGAATTCTCCCCTTACTACTGGTTTGTGAGCTTCCCAGATCAGCAGGGGAGAAGTTTCTGGTGTTGTATTGTTTTTTAAGTAATCCAGAATGGAGTTGTTTATTCGGTCGGTCGTTGTTTGGGATTCTAGCAAGTCTGGAGTAAGCCTCCAGATAAATTGGTTAGACCTTGCTGTTGGGAATTGTAGAGTCAGATGTACTGGTGCATGGTCCGAGACTACCCTTTGCCCAATGTCAGATTCGGTCGCCCACTCCAAATCAGCTTGGGTTAAGAATATGTAGTCAATTCTAGAGTATTTGGAGTGGGGGTCCGAATAATGTGTGTAGTCTTTAGTTTGTGGGTGTTGGAGTCTCCAGATGTCCATTAGTCTTAGTGATAGCAAATTCTGTTTGATATTTTTGATAGATTTGAAGGGAATTGAGGATTTACCAGTGGAGGAGTCTAAGCTGGGGTGCAATGGAATGTTTAAGTCTCCCCCCATGATTATCATGCCCTGTGCGAAGTCATGTAGGCTATTAATAGTTTTGTTTAGGAAAGCTTCTTGTTTTTCGTTTGGGGCATAGACTGCTGCGATAGTAATTACCCTATTCCCTGAATTTCCTTTAATAAACCAGTATCTTCCCTCTGGATCCCTTTTACACTCAGTAATGTTGAGAGTACAGTTTTTATGTAGTAGTATAGAAACCCCTTTGTTTTTGCCTTCTTTTGAAGGAGCGTGATAACATTTGGTAAAGTTTCTGTCCCTTAAGAACGGGATTCTATTTTCTTTGAAGTGGGTTTCTTGGAGAATGGCTATTGAGGTTTTTTGTTTCTGCAGTAGCCTAAGTATGGAAGAGCGTTTTTCTAGAGAGTTAAGGCCATTTACGTTCCAGGAAGTTACCTTCCATTTCACCTTTCTCCCCTCTGTGCATTCAGTCCCCTTATTTCTCTTTTTCTCTCCCCTTGGGTGAGAGCTTTTATTTATTGCCCGTAGCCTGATAGGCCGGGTGTGCTAGTTTTTAATGGTGTATTAACCTCTTTCTGTGTAAGTTTGCTGCCACGGAGATTATCCGTCCAACCTAAAACCGTTGAGGTGGATGTAAAATTAAATCCCCTTTGAGAGGTAGTTTGGGGGGGGAAGTTTTTGTGACTAGCCCCTAAGTACCTACTCAAAATCAAATGGGGATGATGTCAGGGATCTCTGGGTCAGGGATCTCTGACGTGGGGTAGTGGGGCTAATCTCTGTCTGTACAGTGGATAGCCGATGTTTTAAATGTGAGAACTTAAACTATTGGACCCTATTTGATTTAGGAGTGGTGGGGACTATTGTGTTTTTGACTTTTACCCTGTTTGAGCTCTCCGGGAGTCATAGGATGGCGAGTGTTACTGCCTTAATGCTTCCCGCCCTGGGGTGGGGGGGGGGGGGGGATGGTGGGCGGCGGTGGAAGCCTCCGGGAGCGAGAGGCCTCCTATATTCAAAGCTGCAGTTAATACTTTTTCCCCTTCCCCCCCTCCAGTTAGTGTATAGGTCTTATCACTTATTCCTGCAGGTATACGAAAAAACAGAAAGGACATAGGGAGAAAACATCAAAACTGCTTCAGGGTATATTTACTAGAAACTTTCACATCCTAGGGTGACCGAGGTATATGTTTAAGTGAGCCGGAGATATAATGTTCCATAGGGGATCAAGGTCCCTTGCCGTCATGTTTTTATGTTGCCATAGTCAAAGACAGCAAGAACTATTGTGTAATGTGTTCTTGATTGCGGACCTACGGCTCGGGTGCTTGCCTATATGTAAGGCTGGGGAATGTTCACGTTAGAATATAGTAATAGTGACAATGTTTATTTTACCTCAATGTCCTAGGTCTATATGCCTTCTATGCAGCCTGTAAAGTTGCAGGCTTAAGAGGGCGACTTGCGGAGCTGGTGGACTTTCTAGGCGGTGTCATCTTCTTCTGAGCCTGAGGGGCTGGCAGCATTTCTTAGGGGGAGCCCCTGTCTTGGTGCCCGCGGGGAGAGGTTCTAGAAGTAGTGTCAGTGCCTCCAGTAATCATATTTTTGGTATCTTGCAGTCTGAATTCTTCATACCATTCTGGAAGGGTGACTTTGGGTAAGCCGAGCATCTTTAGGAATCCCGACAGGTCTTGCGGTGTCCTCAGAATCGCTGTGCGCCCTTTATGTAAAACTGTTAGTGCGAACGGAAAGCGCCATCGATATTGGAAGCCTTTATCTTTTAGTATTTTCGTGAGAGGTTTCAGTGCTCTACGGTTTGTGAGGGTAATGAGGGAGAGGTCTTGATACAGAGATATAGTCGTATCGTTGAAGAAGATTTCGTCTTGGGCTCTGGCCGCTTTCATTATTTCCTCTTTCAGCTGGAAAGAGGCTAGACAACACACTACATCTCTCGGAGGATCCCCTTCTGAGCCTCGGGGTTTAAGGGCTCTGTGTGCTCTGATGAACTCTATTGGAGTGTCTTTCTCTCTGTCAAGAAGTTCATTGAAGATTGCTGTGAGAGCTGCTGTAAGGGTGTCCGATGCGACCGATTCCGGTAGGCCCTTTACTCTGATGTTCGATCTTCTCCCTCTATTATCCAAGTCTTCTAAATGTCTATTGTGGTCTATCAGCCTGCGGTTGTGTGTTACCATTGCGTTGTGTAACCATTTTAGTTTTGTGTCCCTCTTTCTTCCCGCCTGCTCCATGTCTGTCAGCCTCGTGTTAATGGCCGCCACCTCATCCCTTACCTCCGCTATGTCCGCTCTTATAGATGCTTTGATGTCATCTGCGAAAGCCCTCATATCTGCCATGGTAGGGAGGTCTGCTTTGGGGTTAGATTTGGCTGTGGGAGGCCTCTTACTTTTATCCGGCGAGTCTTCCGAGGGAGCAGGGGAGGAGGCCGCTGTGTCACTCCGCGTCGGCGCCATCTTGTTAGCCGCGCTGCTTTGTCTCCGCGCTTGTTGCGACTTGAATAGCTCGGGAACCGTTTTTCCTGCCGGGGTGTGACTGTCCCTCTGCGACCTGCTGTTGGTCTTGATGCGTGTCTGCATACCCGGGTAGCTGTTTGTAGCTTAGGTTGCTCGTCCCGGTCGTTTAGATCAGCTCAGGGTCCGGAGCTCAGTTCTCAGGCAGCTATTCTCGTTGCGTGCCTAGCCACGCCCCCGCACCAGACTTTTCAAGAGTTCTTTATGTCTAAGCTATAGGAATCCCATAGGCAGGAAAGAACCTTTAGTTCAGAAACCCACTAGGAGCGCTTTTCTGAGAGCTTTGTGATTTGAAAAGCTCTTGCTAAGGTAATGCTATGGGTGTGATGCAACTTGAGTGATGTGATTTTATAAAAATCCCCCATAGCACTGCATTAGCAAGAACTTTTTCAAATCACTAGCGCTTAGAAAGCGCTCCTAGTTGGTTTCTGGCCTTAGTCACAGTAATGCCTAGCTTAGATACAAACACTCTTTTAGGCCTGGAACCCACTGAAATCTGCAAACGCAAAACGCAACCGCTAGCGTTTTGCCTGAGCGGTTTGCAAGCGGATTCATGCGAGTTTTCGGTCGCGTTTTGCAACAGTGTATTTTTTTCCTCAGCGGTTGTGTAGCGTTTTGCGTTTCGCGTTTTTATCCTGATTGGTCCTGTGAATAATTTTTAATTTTGTTACAGTGTGCTGAACCGCAAAACGCTAGCAAAACCGCTCAGTTTAGGTTTTGCTGAGCGTTTCTGCTAGCGTTTCAATACCTTACATTGAAGCGCTAACGTTCCCAAAATGCTGCAGGTCCTGCGTTTGCGTTTCTGGGAAACGCAAACGCTCCTGTGGAAGTTGCCCCATCCATTAACATCAGCTGAGCGTTTTGGCAAAACGCTAGCGTATCGCAGCGCTGCCAAAATGCTCAAAAAAACGCTCTTGTGGGTTCCAGCCCACATAGTTTGGTTGAAAGAAGTCATCCATCCATCCAGTTCAACCGGAGAGGAAAAAAATAATCAACTATACATGCACACCAGAGGTCGTAATGCAAAATCTGAATATATTGTAATCAAGTTCTGACAAATCAGACAAAAAGTAGCAACGAACTGTGAGATACAAATACAATATAGGCACACTGTGTACAAAGCACAAGTGCACAAGGAACAAATCAATACTAGCAGCATTTGTATGGCAAATTAACAAATGGGCATTATCATCAGAGCAGTAACGTGACTGGTCACAGATAGTGGACTCAGAAAAAGAGAGAAAAAAACACTGTCCTGAACTTGCACATATTCTAATCTAGATGATCTAGGGGGGAGGCAAAAAAAAAAAAAAAAAAAAAAAAAAAACACAACACACCTTACAAGGCCTGAGCCAATTAGCTTTAAAGGGGTTCTGTAGGGGGGGGGGGGGGGGGGGAGGGGGGCATAGTGCAGATAAAAACAAACACTTACCTGGGGCTTCTATCAGCACCCTGTACCAGTAATGCCCCACGCCGTCCTCCTCCGATCCGCCGTTACCCGCCACCGGGCAATTATTCATCTAACAAGACGAATAATGTGCGCTACCGCTCGCGTCATCGGAAGCTTACTGTGCAGGCGCAGTACGAAGTTTTCTTGTACTGCGCAGTAAGCTTCTGATGCTGCGCACAGCCACGTTGGATGGAATGCCACGCTAGACTGGGGCCGGCGGCGGAGAATGGCGGATCATAGGACGGCGTGGGACATTACTGCTACAGGGGGCTGATAGAAGCCCCAGGGAAATGTCTGGTTTTATCTTCAACACCCCCCCCCCCCCACAGAACTCCTTTAAAGGACATGTCCAAGCACTTCAAAAATCCACTTACCTGGGGCTTCCTCCAGCCCCTGCCAGCCATCCTGTGCCCTCGCCACAACTCTGCTCGCTGATGGTGGCCCAGGGTCCCGTTGGGTGTAAGATTCTCACTGCACATGCGCAAACTGATCTCAGAGCCACACTGACATCATCCGGACTGTACTGCACATGCTCGAGCGGCTCTCAGGCCCTTATTCACATCAGCAAACGCAGACGGCCGTGCGTTCGGAAAGCACGACCATCCGCGTTTGTATGCGTTGCGTGGCTGATCCCATTTACTGAAGTGAATGGGTCAGCCACGCGTTTTGGCAAAAAATGCGCGCAGCATGCGTTCCCGGACCGCACTGCTCCGGAACGCATGCAGTGGGAACATCAGACAGTGCAGTCTATGCACTTTCTGATATCCTGCGTGTCGGCCTCCTGCACGCGTTCCTGAAACGCGGATGGAACCGTGTGCAGTATGAACGGGGCCTCAGAGTCGCACTGATGCCATCCGCACTGTACTGCACAGGAGAGATGTTTCATGATATGCTTACCATTAAGGAAATATACAGATACAGAACAGTAAGGACCTGTCTGCAGTGTTTTTCCTTTGGCCTCTAGGATATTTTAAACTGATGTTTAAAAGCTGTTGTTCACAGCCCATGTTGGCCCCCTGGTAGGAGTAGAGCTTCCTGAGAAGTAGTAAGAGCTGTGAGAGACTGTCTGACCACCGAAGCTTATGCTGGCTGGCACCCACAGTTATAGGAAGTGGGAAGCTCAGGAACTAAACTAGGTGGGGAGTCACCAATGATAAATGTGATGCCACTTGGATCTGTGATATTATGGTTGTGGGGCTGAAGTCCATTAATACGACCAGTGACCAGCTGAGGAATTTTTCTGTACCCTGCCAGGGCATGATGCAGGGGCCCAACTACAAATCATGTGCCCCTCCCAATGTTCACACCCCTTCTCTTGCCTACCCCTTGGTGGCCCCCTTACAGCACTGGGCCCCCTAGTGGTTGGAGGGGCTGCTCCCCTGTAGTTACGGCCCTTGCCTGATGCCTCAACAGCCCTAAAAGTAGAGAATCTCATGCCAAACACATACAACAAACCATCACACATGGCACATTGCTGGTGGAGTAAGAAATTGTTGGCGGATTATAGATAAGGCTGGTTCCAGTTTTTCTACAGGAGATTATTAGAAGCTATGGGAGGGGAATACAGCGTATGGTGAAGTGTGGTAAATAGATTTATGTGTTATGTGAGAGTCAGCATAGTAAGAAATGTGCTCTCTCAAGGACAGCATAAGTGCAAATATGAATTGAATTCATTTTTTTCTGAGCAGAGATCAATAAAGATTGTTATGTTTTGAATGAATGAGCAGCACTTGTTTACATACAGTTTCTAATATATATGGAGGTATCGCTCCTGTATAGAAGATACAGCAGTAACCTGTTTAATGAAATGCTAACATAGTGATTTCAATAAATACCAGTAATACATATCTGAGCTCTAGCTGCAGGAATTAAAAAAACAACACTTCTATGGGATGTAGCAATGCTGTATATTCAATTTTCTTTTAGGAAAGTTACAGGTAAAAAAAAAACGTAAGGAAGCAGTAAACATACGATAATTTTCTTGAGTTTCTCCTCTTCTCTGCTACATCTTCAACCTCTGCCTTTGTCAAGATGACTATATAGTTGTTAAAATGCTGGATAGCCTTCAGACCTATGAACAGCTGCATTCTCAGTGTGCAAACATCCATGGAGACAGGTGGGCAAGTCTGCAAACAGTAAGGGATACAATGATTAAAGAGTTACTCAAGTCTAAAAACTTGACTGGGGCTTCTTGCAGGCCCTTGCAGTCATCCTGTGCTCATGCCGACCTTCCAGCTAGCAGTGGTGACCCCCTCAAAGCTGACTGGTTGTGGCCCAGAGCCACGCACACCCTGATCCCACTCCTGTCACTGAGGGTGTTCTGTGCATGCACAGTAGCAATTTCCCATACTGTGCTGTATATGGGGAAACTATGAGGCACGTGGCCTGCCAGCTTTGAGGGGGGTCACTTCTGCTGTCTGGAGGGTCACGGAAGGACGGCACGGGCACAGGATGAAAGCAAGAAGTATGACCACATATAGCACCACACCTTGAAATTCAAAAAGGTATAACAGTTTTATTTAAATAATCATCACATAGCACCATAGAACAAAATTAAAAACATCTAAAAACCAGAGTAGCACCTCATCTCACTGGTGAAGATCCATAAAAGGAAATAATCACAATTGATAGCTGTAATAGCAAGTATATACTATCACCTGGGTAGCTCAGTATAAGAGCTGCCACAGGGATTGAACCCGGGTTCAGAAGGCCATATAAACTAATGTGCATAGAGAAGTGAACAAGCATCAATATAAACCATGATCAAAGGACATATAAATAACAGTGAACAACCTGTGGAAAAAAGTGCATAACGTGCTAATACATATCATACAAGATCAGCCCAATAGCAACCCATGGATGCTGAATAATAGTGTGGTATGATGCTGAGACCGTCCTAGCAGCATGGGTGGCAAACAAAAGGAAGAGGCTTAAAGGACTTCCGAGGCCAAAAACAAGAAAATGACACTATACCTTTTTAATATCAGAATCCACGGAGGACGTCCAGCGCGTCCCCCGCACCGTTCCGCCGTCATTGCAGCCCTTTTCGTTCCCCCATGGCTCGGCCCGACCCCACTGAACGGGTCGCATGTATGCCACAAGTAAGATGGCCGCTGCCTTGAGCCGCGGCTGCGCAGTACGCTTTGCCGCGAGTGCGACTGCGCAGCCTTACGGGACTCTGTACGCGGCGGGAGGCGGGCTAAAGGCTGCGCAGTCGCACTCGCGGCAAAGCGTACTGCGCAGCCGCGGCTCAAGGCGGCGGCCATCTTACTTGTGGCATACATGCGACCCGTTCAGTGGGGTCGGGCCGAGCCATGGGGGAACGAAAAGGGCTGCAATGACGGTGGAACTGTGCGGGGGACGTGCTGGACGTCCTCCGTGGATTCTGATATTAAAAAGGTATAGTGTCATTTTCTTGTTTTTGGCCTCGGAAGTCCTTTAAGTGAGCCGGGTGAGGATGAGACCAGAGAGCCACCCAGAATGAAGGGAAGATCCCCGGTAGACTTCTCTACCGGTATCGCGGTGGGGGATCCTGTATGTTACCGGCAGAACGCCGGATATAGTGCCAGCAGCGCGGTCAGGTGAGCGCCAGACGCGCATCACGTGATCCGCCCCTAATGTGCCGTCCAATACGGGGAAGAGGAGAACAAGGAGGAAGTGAGCCACGCTGGAGCGCATGTAGTGTGAGTATACGGCGAGCCACATGGGACAATTAGCAACACTCGTTCCAGCTAACAATTGGAAGCTGGAACAGTGTAAAGGGCCAAGATACACTGGATTGGTAACCAATGCACTATTAATCAAGCATCCATGGATCTACTTACTTAAGTCCCAAGCAAATTATATTTATTAATAACCTCATATGCCTATAATAACGGGCACAGGATGACTGCAGGGGGCAATAAGCCCCAGGAATGTTAAGCTGCCTTATGTAGACTTAAATATTTTAGCTTGGTTTTTATTTTATACATACCTGGGGCTTCCTCCAGCCCTCTTCGTGCTGATTAGTCCCTCACCGTCCTCCTCCACTGCCTGCAGCCTCCGCAATCCATCCCTGTAAGTGTGGGAGTTGTGGGCTTACTGCTCATGCACGATCCTCTGCCATCTGCAGCCTCCGGGGTCAGTCGACGCAGTGCGGCCAAGGGCACTCACCATTGACGGGAGAGTACTGCGAAGGTGCAGAATGCTCCCAGGAGAGAGAGAGAGAGAGAGAGAGAGAGACAGGGAACGCCCTTGGCTGCACTGCACAGACTGGCCACGGACTTGCCAATTTACCAAGCAGGATTGCGGAGGCTGCAGGCAGCAGAGGGATGCAACGAGGGAGTGATCAGGTCAAAGGGGGCTGGAGGAAGGCCCCTTCGTTTCAGTTATACTTTAAGATTGCCTTTAAACTAGAGCTCCTGCATTAGGTCAAAGGCTTCCCATACCCTCGTCACCCCTACCACCTTAGATAAATATATAATATAAATGTATTAGGAGCTGAAAAAAAATCACGCTTAGGAACTTGCAGCATCAGATTTTGTTTTCCCCTTACCCTTCTCATCTCTCACACACACTCTTTAAAGGGGGACATTTTATCAAAAATGTCTGAGACACAATCTCTGAGGAATGCAGGAGACTATGAGAGAGTTTCATTGCCCAGCACTGGAAGGGTTAAGCACCGAACAGCTTCACAGTTTCAGCAGGGGGAGGAGCACTTCACAAATCATGCCTAGTCTGCATTGCACAATCTGTAGATCTGCTATTAAGCACCTCTTAATCTGCAGCAGTTTAGGGATGTATTTGCACTTTTCTTAACTGTAGTGCAGTTCTAACAATTCACACTAAACTTAGATTTCAGAATTTTCTAATTATCATGCAGCACAGTTCCCCCTGCTGGTTAGAACTGTTCTGCATGACATTCTGATTTTAGAAAAAACTTCAGTAATGCTTTGATAAATCTGGCCCATTGACTTCAGGCCTAATGGGTGTCAGCATTAATGTTCTGCACCACTTCTTTATGCATCTGGCTCAAGTATCTGCAACCACAGTGCAGCTCCCAAGATGAACATTATGCTGAACACGGGATGAATGCTGGGTGTAGTTTATATTTGCCATTCAATAAACACAATGGAAAATAAATGCTTGCATGCTAAGTTCTCTGTGCTCCTGTACAGTATTATGGTACTTGCTTTCCTGGCAGCAAAGGGAGAGTTTCTTAATTAGACAGAAATCTGTAAAATGCTTCTGAGAGATGTTGCATTGCCCATTAAATAATCTTCTGTCACATAAACTGCAATGGCCAACATGGCCTTATAGCACCCCTGAACCAGGGACAAAAAAAAAAATAATAAATGAATGACTGAAGCTCATGGTGGCCTAACTTATCTTTTCAGATGTTTCCTGCTGCTGCTTGTTGTCATCATTCAGGACTAACCCCGTTCTTCAGTCTTCTCCATACTCAACGGGATCATACAGTCGAATACTAAAACTAGCAAGCTCCCCTAGTGGTGGAATGTGACTCAGAACTGCGCAGGCGCACAAAACTGCTCGAGTACAGAGAAAGCAACGCTCATTCATGAAAGTCTTAATTTACAGCGCTGGCACAGTTTGAAACTCATGCCTGTGCAGTTCAGAATAGCTTTGCGCTTCCCAGTGGAAATTTCGGAATGCGTAGGAGTTATGTGGATCAAGAACGAAGGGGGGGGGGGATTGGGGGATTGAAGGGGTGGCAGGACAACGAGCAGTGCCAGGACACTTCTGAAAAGGAAATCTAGCCTACCATGGGCTTCATGTAATATGTGTTCTCCCCGTTCAGGGGTACTTAAATATCACTGCAGAATCAATGATACACAGCTAGGGTGCTGAAGCAAAGGGCACTATAGTGAAAGAGGGGGCAAAAAAATGCTACCCAAGAGCCTTGTACACATGCTACAGAGAACTCGGCTGAGGAGGAGAATCTAGCGACAGTACAGGAATCCCATGACACACCGGATCCCTAGACAACATTGAGTGCATGATTCTGGTGCTCGCCCCACCTGCCAGAAGCTGTTTACTGCCCCCCTCCGCCCCTCTGCATTGCAAGTACATGCTACTCTGCTATTCTAGATGTGGCTCTAAATAGTGTCCGTTGCCTGCAGTCACCCTAATGATCAAGCAGGTAGCAGGATTGTTGAGGGCAGCACTGTATGCAAGTGTGTAGAACATAACATCTGAAGACACTAGAACAGATACAGGGATTTGATAGAAATCATTTTCTGCTGGTTGCTTACCTTCATAGTGGTGTCAATATACGGGTCTTCTTCTCGAACTGCTACTGCGCTACATCTCACTGTGAAACACTGCAAGTTGTTGCTGTTCAAAAGCCAAAAATGGAAAAAAAAAAAAATAAGATTTCAAACTTTATTTATAAACATTACAATTTACAGACCTTGCACAGAGGAATATTGGGTATTACACAGAAACCAGGATCCATTAAAGTGTAACTGTCGGGCATAAAATCAATTCTTTATTTTTATCTGCTAAACAAGTAATAATGATGCTAACCAGGCAATCCAAAACTTAAACTCACTATTACTTTTCTTGTTGATAAATTATTATTCCCCAGTTTACCTAACTCTTATTTGGTACACAAAAAGGAAGTTGCAGGACATGCTGGTTTGGCCTCTTTTTTTTACTTCTCTACTTCCCCTCAGACTTAACTAATGCAGCCTGATTGGCTGAAGCCTCTTTCCCTCCTGTTTTCCCCTCCCACACCTCTGTTCCTCTCTGATTGGCCAATATTTCTCATGCTGAAACAATGCATTTTCTATAGTGAAGGGCGGGCTATGCATACACAATCAGGCAGAGGAGAGGATGAGAGGAAATGACATCAAGATTGGCTTCAAAATAGCCACACTTAAAATGGGAAATGCCAAGAAGGATTTTTCTTTTTTTACTGTACAAAAATCACAAAAAATCAAAACGGAGACAGTGCAATACAGATGCTATGTATGTAGAGCAAGTATTTATCTACATATATATATATATATATATATATATATATGTGTGTGTGTGTGTGTGTGTGTGTGTTTTTTTTCTGAGATAGCATGACTGACAGCTCCTCTTTAAAGTGAAAGCATCTGCTCTGCATGCTCATGCTGAACCAGTGGCTCATAGGCGGGGCATCGGCAAATAAGTTAGGCAACTGGCATTGCTTGTCAGAGAATAATATAATATAATAATATAATATTTCTTTCACGTCAGGTTCCCTTTAAAAAAAAAAAAAAAAAATCTGTGCTGAGACAATTGCTAACCTCCTTCTAGAATGCCAATTTCCAGCAGACACCCTTTTCCTGCCTGAAAAGCTAGGATTGCAAATAAATCAAGGATTGCAATCACCCAAAAAGATCATTTATTTATTGTATTTATAAAGCGCCAACATATTACGCAGTGCTGGATATTAGTTTAGGTTACAGAGAATATTTAGGGGTGATATACAGCAATACGACAATACCGGAATACAAGAAAAACCAGATCACACAGCACAGTATGAGTACAAGATAATGCTTAGTCAGTCACTGGAGGGGAGCATGGAGATTAGGCAAGTTAGGTTCACTCAAATGCATAGCATAGGTGCACAGTAATAGAGGTGCATGATCAGGTAGGACACAAAAGGAAGAGGACCCTGCCCAAGGGCTTACAATCTAGAGGGAGAGGTAGGGACACGAAAGGTAGAGTTCAGCTGCGGGTTTAGAGCACTTGTGAGGGGTAGTAAACCAGAGTAAAAAGGTGAGTTTTGAGGGCCTTCTTGAAGATGTTAAAGGAGGGGCTGCCCTAATGGGTAGAGGTAGGAAGTTCCATAGTGTTGGTGCAGCTCTTGAGAAGTCCTGGAGGCATGCATGGGACTGGGTCATTTATTATTTTGTTTTGCAAAAAGGGTGTGTGCATCAATCACCAAGTGAACCCTTAAATACCTGGCTTAGCAGATGAGGCCTAATTGGCTTATTAAATGAGGCATATCTCCAGCAAATCTGCATTCGCTTTCACATGCCAGGATTTGCAGGGTTTTGCCAACTAATTCACCGCAAAATTTTTGCCCTGCCAGGGATTAGTTTGCGCGGCATTTAGCACTTATCCAGGATCGCCACGTGGAGGCCCCCCCAGGATCCCAGGAAAAGGGGGGCCAACAGGGCACTCCAACCACACTCACTGCTCAGAGACCCTGCAGCCGCCCCCCGGGGGGAGGCTGAGAAGCGCGGGCGGACCCCCAAGCGCTGCCACCGCCAGAGAGAGACGCCCCCACCCGCCTCCCAAAGGATAGGACCTACTTTATTTCGTACTGCGTCCAAGTGCATTATTATGCCAGACCAAATGTGCGCAACTTGGGAGCACTACGAAAGGGGGGGGGGGGGGGGGAGTGGAACAGAGGTCACCCCAAGAAAGAAACAAACAACATTTTGCAAAAAGGGTGTGTGCATCAATCACCAAGTGAACCCAGGGTCTCTGAGCAGTGAGTGTGCTTGGAGTGCCCTGTTGGCCCCCCTTTTCCTGGGATCCTGGGTGGGCCTCCACGTGGCGATCCTGGATAAGTGCTAAATGCTGCGCAAACTAATCCCCCGCAGGGCAAAAATTTTGCGGTGAATTAGTTGGCAAAACCCTGCAAATCCTGGCATGTGAAAGCGAATGCAGATTTGCTGGAGCTATGCCTCATTTAATAAGCCAATTAGGCCTCATCTGCTAAGCCAGGTATTTAAGGGTTCACTTGGTGATTGACGCACACACCCTTTTTGCAAAATGTCATTTATTATTTTGGTGATAGTTTTTTCTTGATCCTTAGGGCTGGTTCAGACGGGCGTTTTTGTGGCGTTTAACGCGGTGTTTCAGACGCAGCGTTTTTTGGGATCTACCGCCATCCCATGCAAGTGAATGGGAGCGTTTAGAGCTGGCTTTTGCAGGCTTTCATGAAAGCCTGGCAGTAGATCCCGGCGTTGCGTCTAGTCTCGAAAGCAACATGCTGCTTTCAGAGGCAGTAAACGCCAGGAAACAATAGCAGAGACCAGAACTGCTAGCATTGAACGCTTCCCAAAAGCCTTCAAAAGCTAGCTTTTAAACGCTGGCGTTTGAACGCAATGCAAAGTGAAAGCTCAGCAGACGCCCGTGTGAACCAGCCCTTATACAGACACTTGGCATTTTCTCTCTACAATGGAGACTATTGTGCTTGAAGAAGGGGAAACGACAAGCAGGTGTCTTGATAGAAAATGCAACAAGCTTTGAAGGTCGCTGGAAGAAGGTCTGTAATCTAAACTAAATGCTGCATTGTCACTAAAAACTATCACAAATTATTGTTTGGAGAAATGAAGACCTAGCATGGGTAATTGCTTTATCCTTTCTCAGTCACAACTTGAGATGAGTATACTGATGAGGGTATAGCTGATCACCCATATGGTAATCCAGACAGGTGCCTATGGCCTTCTACCACATAATTTTACCAAAAAGACCAGTTGTCGAGGGAAACCAAAGCTGCCACTTTACCTAGCGCTTCAGTGTGTAACTTAAAGAGAATCTGTACTCTAACATTTTTACAGCAAAAAGCATTCCATTCTATGCATTATGTTCTCCTGGGCCCCTCTGTGCTGTTTCTGCCACTCTCTGCTGCAAACCTGGCTTGTAATTGCCAGTTTTAGGCAGTGTTTACAAACAAACTAACCAGCTTGTGATAGGCTCACATAAGCAGAGTGTGTGAGTCATACAGAGCCTGCAGGGGGCCTGCAGAGGGTGTGTATCGCTTCTATCCAATCACAAGCAGCACTGCACATTCTACACATTCCAGCCTTAGCCGAAAGAGCCGACAGAAGAAAACAGATAAGATCATATAACTGAGATAACACAGCCACTGTGCAATTAGGAAAGGCTGCAGTAAGCCAGAGCACATTAGAACAGGCAAAGGAACTTATAGGTTAGAAGAACTAAGGCTGAACATTTTGTTACAGAGTCTCTTTAACCACTTCTCAACCACAGGGTTTTTCACCTAAAAACCACAGCAATTTTCACATTTTAGGGCCCGTTCACACTACACGCGTTTCCAGCCACGTTTTGGAAACGCGTCCGGGTGGCCCGACACGCACGACATCAGACAGTGCATAGAGTGCACTGTCTGATGTTCACACTGCATGCGTTCCGGACCTGTGCGGTCCGGGAACGCATGCTGCACGCAGATTTAGCAAAAACGCGCGGCTGTCCCATTCACTTTTCAGTGATGGGATCAGCCCCGCAACGCATACAAACGCAGATGGCGTGCGTTCGTACGCGTTGTGTTCCACATGCGTGGCCATCCGCGTTTGTAATGTGAACCGGCCCTAAGGGAGGCAAGGGTTAATGGGGGTATAATTTATTTTAAAAAAAACAACTCACTGATGCTGATCACTCACTAATGCTGTGTTAGTTATCTGAGATCCTCTCACAAGTGATCTCAGTAACTGTAACAGCATTGTGACTGATACAATGTTTACACACATTCTGCATTAATGAGCACTGTCATTGGCTTTGTGAACACATGTTCACATCAGCCAATCACGGACCAGCGGGTGCCCGACGCGTATGCACATCCGCGTGCACGCGAACGCGATCGCGCACAGCAGGAAAATAAACAGGAGTTGCCTATCTACGCCCCTGTGGCTCAGGTGAATTTTAAAGGGGCGTAGATAAGCGTGGCGGAAGTCGTTAAGTGGTTAAGCCTGGTGCACACCTTCAATTTTGATTTGCCAATCACTGACCAATTTTACTACCTCTCTGTAGTATGAGAGTTTGCCTACACAGCCGCAGCGCGGCTATCTGCACAGGGAAGGAGCGCTTTATACCTTTGGTAAGCAACATTTGATTTTATCATTTCATTCTTTCCCACACGCTGACATATGGTCTTGTACTTACATACATATGGTTATTTTCATTACACCTTGGAGATCTGGACTATTGTCTCTTGCAGTGTGGTTTTGTTAATATTTGTTGCATACCTTGGTGTTTGAACTATTTTGTATATTTATATTTAATATACATTATGTACTATTTTGTATTAGCCCCCCACCTTTATCCTAGCGACAGCATGCAGATCAGGTGCTCTGACTGAAGTCAGACCGGATTAGCTGCATGCTTGTTTCTACTGCAGTCAGAGAGATCAGCAGGACTGACAAGCAACTGGTATTGTTTAAAACAGCCATTCCCAACCTATGTGCCGCGACAGCACCGGGTATGTGTCGCCGCTTGCCGCCCGTTCTTTTTCTCCCCTCTTTTCCCAGCCTTTACTCTGTCTATAATTATGTCCACAAATGCGGACAATCGGTGGCCATTTGCTTATAGGTACCTAACTATGGACGGAGGAGGCAGGGAGCGAAGAGTGTGTCATGGAGGAGACAGGGCCGGCCGGGTACCCATTTAGAGGAAGCGGCTGCCAGTTCAGGATACACGAACGGCGGCTCCAGTAACGGAGTGGGAATCCACCTACCTCCCTAAACTATACTGGAGGCAACTATACTAGCTACCTATACTGGAGACAACTATACTAGCTACCTATACTGGGGCAGCTATACGTTACCTATACTGGGGCAGCTATACTAGTTACCTATACTGGGGCAGCTATACTAGTTACCTATACAGGGGCAGCTATACTAGTTACCCATACTGGGGCAGCTATACTAGTTACCCATACTGGGGCAGCTATACTAGTTACCCATACTGGGGCAGCTATACTAGTTACCCATACTGGGGCAGCTATACTAGTTACCCATACTGGGGCAGCTATACTAGTTACCTATACTGGGGCAGCTATACTAGTTACCCATACTGGGGCAGCTATACTAGTTACCAATACTGGGGCAGCTATACTACCCATACTGGGGCAGCTATACTACCCATACAGGTACAGGTAAATCTGTTGACCCTCATACTACATGGAGATGGCAAAATTAGCCATTCAAAATTGGAGGGGTGTACCAGGCTTTATTCAAGTCTCTGGATGAGGCACTCTGGCTGCTAATTCCACTGTGTGCTTCTGCAGGGCAGGGCTGTGGAGTTGGAGTCGGAGCAATTTTGGGTACCTGGAGTCGGAGTTGGATGATTTTTGTACCGACTCCACAGCCCTGATTCAGGGTCAGGGATTCATACAGTACTGAAGTCACATCAATATGACTACCAGGAAAGTAATTTTCTTAGAAACGTGTCAAACTTGGTAATGCCTATATAGCTTCCCCTATAATAGCCACTAAAAGTACAGTATTCCTTATTTAGGTCATAGTCAATTGATGTACAAGGCACTCTGTAAATCTAAATCTGATACAAAACAAAATACAGAGATTCAAGTTAGCTAGAACTGCGTTTCATTAATGATCCATAAAAGACGTCAAAAGAACTATTATTGTAGTCCTAGCCACAAAGAGTTACCCTCCCTAAGGGACGAGGTGGATGAGATAAGCTCATTGGCTCTGTGCTCACAAGGGAACACTGGCTGCTGTGAGAGTGGATAATGACATGCAGAGGGAGGAAACCTAGTAATGACATGCAGAGGGAGGAAACCTAGTAATGACATGCAGAGAGTGGATACCTAGTAATGACATGCAGAGAGTGGATACCTAGTAATGACATCAGGGCCGGTTCTAGACAGGCACATATAAGGGGGCAGACAGAAATTTGCAGGGGGCATAAAAAAAAACCCTGCGCCGCGCGCCAAAACATGGGCGTGGTCATGCAGCGGACCGTGGGCGTGGTCATGGGTGGGGCCAAATATACATGACTTTAGCAGTGGTGTTAAAGGTCTGCTGGGATAGTTTGAGCTCTGCTGTAGTGTATCCCCCAAAAATATATGTGATCTGACAGCATTTCACCAAAAATACACTGCCAAGTTGCTGATGTATGGCACCCTTAAAGGAAACCAGAGATGATTGATACTGTTTTATACATACCCAGGTCTTCCTCCAGCCCCATGCATACAGATCGCTCTCACGCTGCCGTCCTCCGCTGCCTGCAGCTCCGGTATTGGGTCACGTTAGTTCAGCCAGTCTGCGCAAGAGGAACTGCGCTCTTTACGTATCTCTCCAGCGACCACTGGAGAGATATGTAGAGGGCGCACTTCTCTTGCGTAGACTGGCAGAACTAACGGGACCCAATACCGCAGCAGCAGGCAGTGGAGGACGGCAGCGTGAGAGCGATCTGTGCGCATGGGGCTGGAGGAAGCCCCAGGTATGTATGCAACACTGTCAATCATCTCTGGTACACTTTAAGACATTCTCAATAGGAGACCAGCAGCAGCTACAAATGATTAAATTAGGATACACAAAGCTTAAAGAGACTCCGTAACAAAAATTGCATCCTGTTTTTTTATCACCCTACAAGTTCCAAAAGCTATTCTAATGTGTTCTGGCTTACTGCAGCACGTTCTACTATCACCATCTCTGTAATAAATCAACTTATCTCTCTCTTGTCAGACTTGTCGGCCTGTGTCTGGAAGGCTGCCAAGTTCTTCAGTGTTGTGGTTCTGTGATGCATCTCCCCCCTCCAGGCCCCTCTCTGCACACTGCCTGTGTATTATTTAGATTAGGGCAGCTTCTCTCTTCTCTCTTATCTTTTACAAGCTGGATAAATCCTCCTCTGAGCTGGCTGGGCTTTCACATACTGAGGAATTACATACAGGCAGAGCTGTCTGCACTCTGCAGGAAGAAACAGCCTGACACTTCAGTGGAAGATAGCTGCAGGGGGAAAGAAACACACAAATGATCTCATGAGATTCAAAAGGAAGGGTGTATACAGCCTGCTTGTGTATGGATGTATTTTCTATGTGTGGACATACTGTACATCAACCTACTTCCTGTTTTGGTGGCCATTTTGTTTGTTTATAAACAAACTTTTTAAAACTGTTTTTAACCACTTTTAATGCGGCGAGGAGCGGCGAAATTGTGACAGAGGGTAATAGGAGATGTCCCCTAACGCACTGGTATGTATACTTTTGTGCGATTTTAACAATACAGATTCTCTTTAAGAAGCTAGGACAGGCAGTGAAAGAGTTAATAAAAGAAAATGCAGGCTGAAGTGAGCAGAGCAGATAAAAGAGCAGAGGGCAGGTAAGTCAGTGAGACTGAATAGTGAAAAGAAGTGGGGTGAGCCATTACACAGAGTATACCTGACCTCTGTGCCGATTGTTCCTGCTCCCTGAGCTGCAGATAGGAATCAGTTAGTGATAAAAGATTATCCCCTGCCCGCCAATCATCACAGTAATGTGGGCACAGGTCCTCAGGTCAGTGTGGGAGGTCAGGGGGACTCGTACATTATACACAACATAGCGTCCATCAGCAGCACACAGGCAGTCTGACAGGCTGTGTCCTGTGTATTCAGAGAGCTGGCCGGCTGGGACTGGAGACATAAATCACTTGCCTTTTCCTCTCATGTCTACCCAGCGTGCCCATCGCTCTCATTCAGATACAGATACTTGTGGCTGGTAGTGTTGTCCGGATCATGAACGATTCGGATCTTTGATCCGAATCTATTTTATGAGTCGATCATCCGAATCATCAAAATGAACGATTCGGATCGCAAAAGGGGCGGGGCCAGGAGCGACACGCCCCCTTTCAGCGTGCAGCGGGGTCCTGGAAGCAGAGCAGGGATGGATCGCTCTGTTGGAGGGGAGGCAGCCTTGCACAGGGACAGGTAGATCAGAGAGAGGGGACATGGGTGCCACTGCCAGATATGTGTAGAGCACACATACTGGCTATACGTGCTGCTCATTATAGGCTGGCTGTTCTGTAGTGCTGCACAGTGAACACATTGGAAGCTTTTGGCTCAGCACAGCTCAGTAACTTTGCAGACAGTGTGATTGAAAGGCAATATAATCCTCCTGCACTCGGCACTAAACAGCTGCACTTATCTTCTGGGAATGCTTTCTTTCACTGTGCGACCTTTTCTTTCAAAGTGTACAGATGAACATATAGGTGAAATATATGTAAAGCATATGACTGCAGCATGTGGGTATTACGTGCAAACATTTCTGCTCTGCTCGTCCCTCCTCCCATCTCTGTCCACTCCCTGCCCTCTGTCCATCTTCTCCCCTTCTCTGTGTGTCCACTCCCTCCCCGTCTCCTGTCCACAGACCTGTCCTGCTGTTCATTTCACCCCCGAATGCTTCCTGTAGTAAAATGATCCGAGATTCGGATCAAAGATCCGGATCTCTTCAATGATCCGATTCGAATCATCCGGATCATTGAAAAGATCCGAACTTCCCATCTCTAGTGGCTGGCTGGCCGGGATCACGTGGGGCCGGGCAGCCAGTGAGAGAGAAGAGTGTCTCACTCCCCTCTCACTGGCTGCCTGGCCCCATGTGATACCCGACCAGGCTACTGAGTGTCTCTATCTCCGCCCCCTGCACACAGCACAGTGGAGATAGAGGAGATGTGACTGCGTTCCACGGACCAGGAAGCAGCAGCATATTTGAGGGGGCAAGAAGTCTATTTGAGGGGGCTCTGCCCCCTCTTGCCCCCCCCCCCCTAAAGCCGGCCCTGAATGACATGCAGAGAGCAGTTACCTAGTAATGACATGCAGCAGCTGAGGAGTCAGGACAGCCTGCTGGGACCTCTCAGGATACTGATAGACAGAGATCGGCTGCACATTGTTCAGTAGGCTGTACAAATAGCCAGCTTGAGGCATGGAGAAGAAACAAAACAGGCTCAGCAAGTCTCTTTCGGTGGTCATATTTTCGGCACCTGCAATAACATGGCTTTCTGTTTCAAATTAAAAAAAAAGAAAAGAAAAAAAAAATTATTTCATTATAGAATCCGTGGAATATGAATCAGGTTTGAGAATACACTAATGTCCCTATTATCCAACACAGGCGGGGACTGCCTGATGCCGGATATGCATGCTTGCAACCGGGCCTAAAATTAACACCAAATGCAGCGCGCTGTGCAGCTGTAACTACTTACAAAACTTCCGGGGCCGGTCTTCTTCATGCCTGCAGCTCCCAGCTGCATCCACTCTGTATGGCTCCCGAAGCATGCATGTGACCCAATGCTGGTCAGGTGACATGCCGGGAGCTGTACATGGAGGGCTGCACAGTAGCTGGGAGATGCAGGAGTGAAAAGGAGCTGTGCCTGGAGGTTTCCTAAATACTGTAGTTTCTGCTGTGCACCGCTCTGCAGCACTAGAAAGGAATGCCCCCATTCTGTGCATAAAAATAGGTCAATGAAATTTTATGGGCACATTTCCATTACATGAGACTTTTCATGCATCTGATAGCGCGTTGTTTTTTTCTGCATGCAGCACATAAGAATTCTCTATGGTGATGCATGTTTTTGCATGCCAAAAAAAAAAAAAAAATACAGAAAGCTGGAATGTATGAATGCACAAAAATGTCCATGCATTCAAAAATTGTAAAATATACAGTAGAGTCTTAGTTATCCAGCACCGATTGGGTTCGCCTAATGCCAGATAAAAGTGAGCTTTCTAGTTGCTTGAGACAATGTTAAAAATAGGCCCAGCTAATAAAGTACTATCTCCCCCCCCCCCCCCCCCCTCTCATATGAACTTTGTATTAAATGTAAAAATACAGTAACTAAAAAAGTGACTGGGGAGCCGTGGAAACAAGTTTAAGCACAGCAGAGCCCACAAACAGCCTAGGAAATTGGCCTTCACCACTGAGTACTGCTGGTGATCTGTGTTGGTTGGTTGAGACTGCTGGTTAGCTGAGTTCTGGATAACTGGGACTCTACTATAACTATGATAATCGCTATAACCTGATGGAAAACAACCCTAAAAGAAGGTCAAAGCAAAAACAGGCATCTGTTACTTGGCTGCAAACCAAAAGGAAATAAAGAAGGTGTGCGCTCCCCAGGTGTCACGTGACTTTGCCATTTTAATTATTGGTAGTCGATCGACAATTAGGCAGCCAGTAAACATAAGTCGAGCGACACCTGGTGAGCGCACACCTATTGTTTCACTTTGGTTTGCATCTGTCACTTGGCTTAGTTTCATTATTAGGGCTCACTCATATGCCAGATTGAAGGATGTTTATCAGCCGCTGTTAAAACACAATGAAACCTTTTAGAAAAACCAGGAAGTTTGTGCGCATGTCCGGTGAGGAAACACTAGCATGCAGTATTATAACCATTACTACCCTCAGCCACATACACGACAAAGGACGTTTTGAATCAGGATGATACTATTTATTGGCCAACTTAGAAGAAAAGTAGTAAGCTTTACATACGTGTCTTTTTTCTTTGCTACTAATGTTATATTAATTATCCGTATTATACAACCAATTCATTATATCATGAGGCTTTTTTCGCATCAGTGTCACTTTAAGCTACATCATAACCACTGACTGCCACCAGGACAGAATGTGTGCATGAAGTTGAATAGAATGTTCATACTTTACCGCCCTCACAACTGTCTATGTGTTCTCCCCTTTATACAAGAAACCCCTCCGTATGATACAAAAACAACATTTATATAAAGCAGGCAGTACGCTGGCTACAGAAATAAGGCAAGCAGTAGGCGCTACCTGTTTTATACATGGGCAGCAGCTGTAAAGAATGCAGTATTGTACTTTCAACGCTGATGCCGTCATTGAGATCTGGAGCGAAGCGCCTGTAAAATATATTGGGGTGAACATTTATATTTTCACATTACTTGACATTTACCGTATATACCATACTAAAAGCCTCTATTGCACGGAAACAAGTTTCCCAAAAATATTTGTTAGTGTACTTATACTTATGTGTGCTTAAAACATGATTATTAATACGGTAGGTGTGCTTAAAATGTGATCATTAATGCGGTATACTTGCATTATGTACTTCATCCCCTCTAGAACACATGCAAGTTAACCTCAGAATGCACAAAATGAACACATTATTAGGCCCAGTGCACACCGAGCGGTTTTTGGAGCGATCCGCCAGCCACATCCGCCTGGAAAAATGCTTGGCTAATGTAGTGCAATGGGATGGTGCACACCGGCGGTTTGAGGTTTTTGCCAAGCCGCAAACGCGCCTCCTGCTGCGCGTTTGCTAAAAAACCTCAAACCGCTGGTGTGCACCACACATTGAAATACAATAGCCAAGCGTTTTCACTGGCTGATGCGGCTGGTGGATCGCATACAAAATCTGCTTGGTGTGCACCCGGCCAAATATCTGCTCTCTGCTCCCAAAACCGCTAGCGTTTTGACGATCTGCTAGCGGTTTTGGTGTGCACTGGGCCTCACACTGTGCTTCTAATGAAAGTAAACAAGTTACAAACTTTACTGGTTTCTGATTCAATACTTTGTTTAAATCTTTCCCCAATGTTTAGGCCTTTTTCACACAAGGAGGCTGAAGTAACTTGTGGGGCAGTTCAGCTTCCCCATTTGCAGGCATGGGATGATGAGCAGGGCTGTGGTGTCGGTACCAAATTAAGCCTACTCCTCAGTTTATAAAACCACCAACTGACTCCAGGTACCCAAAATTGCTCTGACTCCTCGACTCCGACTCCTTAGTCTAATCTTTACAAAGGCTATGGATTTGGTTCAAAAATCATCCGACTCCTCAGTTAATTGAAACCACCGACTGACTCCAGGTACCCAAAATTGTTCCGACTCCTTGACTCTGACTCCACAGCCCTGAGGAGGAGCATGGGTGGCGGAGCGTTTTCCAACAGGTTGGGAAGCGGTGGTAACAATGTTGTTGTGTGGTGCTTGAGCATAGTGTCAGATCTTTGTGATCGTTGTGCAAGAATGTGCCCACCCGCCGATATCAGAATGATCTGTTCATATCAAACCAATAAAAAAAAAGTTTATTTGCGTAATACCTCTAAAGACTAACTATACATAGTTTTCTTGCAAGCTTTTGAAACTACATTTCATTTTCAGGTATGAAACAGAACTGGAACAGAGGCAAACGTGGTACATATCATGCCTGAAGAAGAAACAAGTTTTCAAAGCTTTTAAAAAAAAAACAAAAACAAAAACGACGTACAGTTAGCCATGAATGTACAACTGAAGCGGAAGGGATATGGGGGCTGCCATATATATTTCCTTTTAAGCAATACCAGTTGCCTGGCAGTCATGCTGATCGTCTGCCTCTAATACTTTTAGCCGTAGATCCTGAACAGGCATGCAACAGATCAGGTGTTTCTGACATTATTGTCAGATATGACAAGAGTAGCTGCATGCTTGTTTCTGGTGTTATTCAGACACTTCTGCAGCCAAATAGATCAGCAGTGCTGTCAGGCAACTGGTATGGTTTAAAAAGAAACCAATATGGCAGCCTCCATATACTTCTCGTTACAGTTGTCCTTTAAAAGTATTACCAAAATGAATTTTTTGTTGATTTGATGTCAGCAGACACACACCAATCATCAATGGTGTCCGCCCTTCTACTGAGAAGGAAGAGGGAGTAAAGAAAACAATGCAAGGCATCGTGTATGCACGCTGCTCACCTGTACAACAAGTATTGTACTGTGGAAGGACTCTGTGAACCTGCAGACAGTCCAGCTGCTTCTGGGGAGATACCAATGCTGCAAGCTTTACACTCCTCCCCTATCAATTCCACTGGTCTGTCAAACACAACAAAGTCTTCAGAATCGAATACACGAGCTGAGGTCAGTGGTGGCTTGTCCTTGTTACCTAAACAGTGAATGAAAAAAAAAATATCTTGGTTATAAATAATACACTGTCAAGATTTACTGCTTTGCTGATTTCCACTGTACCCCCACCTCTCATCAAAGATTGTTAGCTCTGACTGACCTGTCCCTCCCGGAGAGAAAATACATCTCAGGAGCTGCATAACTACTTACCCTCCTGCAGGACGAGTAGCTACGTCCCTGAAAACCTAACCTGAGCACCCAGGGGTGTAGGATCCTAGTCCCTGTCTCTTTACTCCTGTCGCATGCACGCGTCCACCCATGGTAGTGCACAGATTGGCAGGGCCGGATTTAGGTCAAGGCCCTCTAGGCCATGGCCTAGGGCACCACAGGAACAAGGGCACCAAGGCAGCAGGCTGAACTTATGTAGCATTTGCAAACTTGCAAATGTTGCAATGCAGGGAGATCAGGCGAGTGCCTGACCACGGTACTCTGCTGCCAGCGGCCTGTGCAGCGGCCATCTTGCTCTCTGTGCACGTTTGCATTGTGGTCGGCAGCTATGGACTTGGGCAGCATTGGAGACAGAGGGGAAGAGGAACTGGAGACGAGCGGAGAAATGAATGACACTGATGGCTGCTGCAGTGGGAAGGCAAGCTGGTTACCTATACTGAAAGGGGGGAAAGGAAAGGGAGGGATTAAGGGAGTCATCTGGCTACCTATACTGGAGGGGGGTTATCAGGTTACCTATACTGGAGGGAAGGGGTCATCTGGCTACCTATACTGGAGAGAAGGGGGGAGGAGTCATCTGGCTACCTATACTGAAGAGGGGCTGTTGGTAACAGCGGCCTTGGGCGGTAAAGAGTACAAATCTGGCCCTGCAGATTGGAGAATAGGAACATATGTTCCTCAACCTAATCTAGTGTTTAAAATTGAAAGGATTGCTGCTGCAATGAGCAACAGTAATCATTCCATTGTAACATGACAGTTACCATTTCCTGTTGGCTAGAACACAGCTTGAGCTGCGTTCCAACCAGACACTAAAATGTGTGGGGACAACTAGTGGCCAAAAAATATTACAGTAAAAAAATGTAAATATACATTTCCTATCCCTATAATAAGCCCATTCATTAATTATGCTCCCTCCCTGCCCCCATATAACACAACTGTAAAAAAAATAAAAAATTAAAGTGGCAGAATTTAAAAGACAATACATAAATTGTTACCTTAGGGACTTAGCTTTTAAAATATGTATGTAATTATGTGTATTACTGTTATTTTATTGCAAATATGGGCTTACATGATTGTTAGAGTACCCAAAATCACATAATGGGAAAAAAACAACTTCATTTCCAAATAGAATATTGTCGCCATAGGGACATAATTTAAATGGTTTAATAACTGGGACAAATAAAATGTGTGGGTTTTAAAAAGTTAACCAGAGTCGAAGCGCGGGTTCAAAACAATCCCATACCTTGAACAGAGGGAAAACTCAGAATCCTATTAAGCCTTCCCTCGCTTGTTTCAATCCCCCCGTTGCAGAGCGCGGCCCCCTCCATGTCGGAGCAGTTCCACTTCCTAGCTCATGGACACGTACTAAACAGGAGGGCCCGCCCAGTAGCATTGATCCTTCAGCTCCGGCTTACTGCCCATGCGGTCCCGCACGTCTAAAGCACGTCCATGAATCAGGAAGAGCAGCAGCGTGGCACCAATATAATTAGCGACAATGCATTGTTGCTAATCTTTGGGGGGTCGTGCTCAGTGACGGGGGACGTCAGAATAGAGATGGAAGACTATTTTTTTTTTCTTCTTATTCACCTTAAAATGCATATACATTAAAATAATTCTTAGCAAAAAGTACCACCCAAAGAAAGCCTAATTTGTGGCAAAAAACAGTGAATAGATAATTTCAGTGTGATAAGTCGTGATAAAGTAATTGCTGAATAAATTGGCATGTGGAAATGTGAACAGTACTCACTACTGAGCACAAAGCCGATATCACATGATGCCCCCTTAGGGCCAACAACCACCAAGCAGAAGACTATGTCATGATTAGCAACCTCCAATCTCATGCCTGTTTTCTGATGGGTATCCCTGGGTCATGTGACAAAACTTTCCAAAGGGAATCTCTCTTTAACAGCTCTATCAAATATGTACTGTCCTAGTCCCATATTCCTTTTTATCAACAATGAACAATCCAGATGAGTGAAACAGGGCTTTAAAGATGTTCATTAAAGGTGCGTACACACGTCTGATTGTATGCCCGATTGTCGTTCAAGCCGGGCATTTGAACGACTTGTCATTCAAACAAAAAGTCGTTCAGACTCCTTGTACACACAGATGACAAAACCAATGACAAACATAGACTTCATTTAAAAACTAAAAATCAGCTTTTTATTTCAAAAACCTCTAACATTATTGCCCTAACTAAAACGCTGCATCCCCGCGGCTGAAATCTAACTAAATCCCCCTAACTCTCCCCCGCAAACAGAGGCACGGTGGGGACACAAACAAAGGCACGGGGGGGGCACAAACAGAGGCACGGGGGGGGACACAAACAGAGGCACGGGGGGGGGGGGACACAAACAGAGGCACGGGGGGGGGGGGGACACAAACAGAGGCACGGGGGGGGACACAAACAGAGGCACGGGGGGGGACACAAACAGAGGCACACGGGACGGACAAAACAGAGGCACACGGGACCGACAAAACAGAGGCACACGGGACCGACAAAACAGAGGCACACGGGACGGACAAAACAGAGGCACACGGGACGGACAAAACAGAGGCACACGGGACGGACAAAACAGAGGCACACGGGACGGACAAAACAGAGGCACACGGGACGGACCAAACAGAGGCACACGGGACGGACCAAACAGAGGCACACGGGACGGACAAAACAGAGGCACACGGGACGGACAAACAGAGGCACACGGGACGGACAAACAGAGGCACACGGGACGGACAAACAGAGGCACACGGGACGGACAAACAGAGGCACACGGGACGGACAAACAGAGGCACACGGGACGGACAAACAGAGGCACACGGGACGGACAAACAGAGGCACACGGGACGGACAAACAGAGGCACACGGGACGGACAAACAGAGGCACACGGGACGGACAAACAGAGGCACACGGGACGGACAAACAGAGGCACACGGGACGGACAAACAGAGGCACACGGGACGGACAAACAGAGGCACACGGGACGGACAAACAGAGGCACACGGGGGGGACAAACAGAGGCACGGGGGAGGGGACAAACAGAGGCACGGGGGACAAACAGAGGCACGGGGGACAAACAGAGGCACGGGGGACAAACAGAGGCACGGGGGACAAACAGAGGCACGGGGGACAAACAGAGGCACGGGGGACAAACAGAGGCACGGGGGACAAACAGAGGCACGGGGGACAAACAGAGGCACGGGGGACAAACAGAGGCACGGGGGACAAACAGAGGCACGGGGGACAAACAGAGGCACGGGGGAAGGGACAAACAGAGGCACGGGGGGAGGGACAAACAGAGGCACGGGGGGAGGGACAAACAGAGGCACGGGGGAGGGGACAAACAGAGGCCCGGGGGAGGACAAACAGAGGCCCGGGGGAGACAAACACAGACTTCAGTTTATTACCTTTCTCTAGCAGCGACCCCAGGTCTAGACTACCACCGGATACATCAGAGGAACGATCATCTGATTCAGACAGAAGCCTGAATACAAGAACTTCCAGCTCACTTATTATGCCGACATAGTCTGCACACAGATACACCTGAATAGGCACAATCCCTGTAATGTGTAAAAGCAATGATCTATCAAAGTCTAGCACAGGTACATTCTGAATAGAGATGTACTTCAGGTTGAAGATCATCAGCTTGTTCTTGCAGCCAACCAGGAGATCTCCTGTCACAGGACAGCAGGACAGGCAGAGCGGCGTCTCTGGAAGCGCCATCTCTATAATTTCCATTTGGTCTTTGCTGGCTGCAGAGTGAAGAGCGTCTGACTGGAGTCCGACCATCCGGACACTGATGCGGGAGCTCCCTGCAGTCTGGCATCTCCAGTTCACATAGGTGCGCAGAGAGCAAATAGTGTTCTTCTCCTCAATGGTCACCAGATAATCTCCTGAGGAATAAAAGGATTAGAGGCCCAGTTAAACTTGTAGGGATTTAATACTGTAATGTCACTGTAACATCAGATTAAAAAAAAAAAAAAATCCATGAATATCGCCAGAGGTTTTTTTTGTGGCGATAATGGCACAGATATCGCCAGCGGAGTTTTTAGGGGTATGGTAGGCATTGATAGCCAGAGGGTCCAAGTGAAAATAGGGTCAGATTATGAAAAATTGCCTAATAGTAGAGAATCCCCACCCCCCACCCCAATCCCATATACATGCTCAATCAATGTCACCCGAAGACATTGCAAGGCTGAGGCTGAGCAGACGCATTGCAGCGAGGTGAGTGGGTTGAACAAAACAACACTTTCCACGGTCACTCAGCTGAAGTGACCGAGTGAGGAACATGCAATCCTCAGGTTAAACCTGTGTTGCATTACACTATTTTACTGCAAGGGTCCTCAAAGACAATGAAAGTCTATGGTGACATTCACACTTTTTGCAGTCCGTTATCTATACATGGTGTAAACTACAGAGTCTGACAAGATTAGCTGCATGCTTGTTTCTGGTGTTATTCAGACACTGCTGCAGCCAAATAGACCAGCAGGGCTGCCAGGTATTTGGTACTGTTAGGGCTTGTTCACACAATGAGCGTTTGCAGACTTTAAGCACTGGCGATTTTAGAAATTGCCCTAAAAGCTGCTTGTGCAATGGTTCCCTATGAGAGTGTTCACATATGAGCGGTTTGATTGCAATCCGCTTCCAAAAGCGCTGTCTGTACCATTTTCTGTGCGCTTTGGCTCAATGGAAGGTATAGAGAAATCGCAAAGTGCATGAAAAAGCGATTTGTATAGCGATTTCCCGAGCACTTCTATGAATAAATAAATTGTATTTATTCATTTCCGGGTGAAAAAGTTCACTTCCTGACTGATGTCTGGAAGTGAAAAAACGAATTGATCTGAAAAAGCGCTTAGAAAAGCGCTTTTCTAAGCGCAAAGCACAGGGAAAAGCGCTTACAAAAAAACACAACACACTTTCAAATTGCTCAGCGCTTGCGATAGCGCTGGTGATTTATAATGTGAACAGGGCCTCAAAGAGGAAATAAATATAACAGCCTCCATATGCCTCTCACTTCAGTTGTCCTTTAAAGGGAGCCGAAAGCAAGAGGGATATGGATAACGTAGTATGGATACAGAGGCGCCAGAAGGATAAAAAGATCCAAAACGTTTAAAAATGAGGAGATAGTGATGGACTTACCTTCTCCGGGCAGACAATGGAAAATGTGATCAATTTTCAGAAAAAAAATGTATTTACATACTCCAGTAAAATACAATGCGTTTCGTGGGAGTGACCCCTTCCTCAGGCAATAAGATGGAGCTTATACAAAAACAGGTCTGGCACTCTGCCAAGCACCTCTGCAGAGGCATTTTCTTGTGTCTGCCCAGAGGAGGTAAGTCCACCACTACCTCCTCAATTTTAAACGTTTTAGACCTTTTTTTACTGCTGGTGCCTCACTAGCCATACTATGTTATACATATCCACCCTTGGTAGAGTGCAGTTACCCCTTTTTTTCTTGATCTACAGAAAGCGACTTCTTAGGCCCGGTTCACATCTGCATTTTTGTTCGGAATGTAAGTGGAACGTATACTGTACAAACAGAACGGATGTGAATGGATCCAATGTTAACCTATGGATCCATTCACATGCGTCCGTTGGTACGGGTACGTTCTGGCCCCGGATCCAAAAAATGCAGCAGGCCCTAATTTTCCGGACCGTTCTGCCTGCGAAACGGATCCGGGAAAAAAAATACTGCAGCATTGGGGGCACTAGTGAAGAAACGGACCGTTCCACAGGGGATGGGGGCATGGGCCGACACGATCCTGAGTGAAAGGAGGGTGAGGGGAGGGTGCAGCAGCCGGGCGGGTGGGCTAGGGAGGCTTAATACATACCTAATATTTTGCAGCAGCCGGCGGTAGAGGCTTCCGTCTCCTTCCGCATCATGTGACTACATGACGCGTCATGTGACTAGTCACATGACGCGCTGTGTAATCACAGCGGAGGAGGAAGCCTCTACCGCCGGCTGCTGCACAAGATAAGGTATGTATTTGCTGAGTGAAAACGGATCCGATCAATCATTGATCAGATTCCTTTTCACTATGTGAACGGGCCACGGACTGAGCCATCCGGATCCGGTGAAGCAGACACCGGATCCGCCATGGCCAAAAACGCAGATGTGAACCGGGCCTTAATCCTGAGTGGGGACAGGTCTAATCTCCCCACCTGCCTTTACAGTGGTTACCTATGCGGTAACCCCGACTTGTGAGTATACGGCACATACAGTACTATTTCCGCACACCTTCATTTACCAGTGCTTACTACACTATATTGGGCTCTCGGTGTCCCTCTTTTTGTTTCTTTTGCAAGAGGGATATGGAGGCTGCCATATTTATTTCTTTTTAAACAATGCACATTGCCTGGCTGTCCTGCTGATTCTCTGCTTTTAATACTTTTAGCCATAGACCCTGAACAAGCATGCAGATTAGATGCTCTGAAGTCTGACTGGATTAGCTGCATGCTTGTTTCATTTGAGTGATTCAGACACTGTTGCAGCCAAAGAGATCAGCAGGATAGTCCAGCAACTAGTATTGCTTAAAGGGAACCTAAACTGAGAGGGATATGGATGTTTCCTTTTAAACAATACCAGTTGCCTGGCGGTCCAGCTGATATCTTTGGCTGCAGTGATGGCTAAATCACACACCTGAAACAAGCATGCTGCTAATCCAGTCTGACTTCAGTTAGAGCACCTGATCTGCATGCTTGTTGAGGGGCTGTTGCTAAAAGTATTAGAGACACAGGATCAGCAGGAGAGTCCGGCAACTGGTATTATTTTAAAAGGAAAAATCCATATCCTTCTCAGTTTAGGTTCCCTTTAAAAGGAAATTAATATGGAAGCCTCATTTTAGGTTCCCTTTAAGCATCCAGTTATTCAAAGGCTGTCAGTGTTGCCCAACACTGTCCTCAAGGCCCACCAACAGTGTATGTTTTGCAAGAAACAACAAACATTAAAGCCTCATCTACACAATACGATTCATTGTGCGATTCGATTACGATTCTAATTACGATCCGATTAAATCCGACATGTCCGATCGGGATTCGATTTGATTCAATTCGATTTGCCATTGCAAAACAATGGCAAATCAAATTGAATCCCGATCGGACATGTCAGATTTAATCGAATCGCACAAAGAATCTTATCGTGTAGATGGGGCTTTACAGGTGAGGTAATTAGTGTCTCAGCAGGGCTGATTAACTACCTGAAACATAAACTGTTGGTGGGCCTTGAGGACTGGGTTATGAAATGCTGGGCTAAAGTTCACACTATGTGCATTGTGTAATGTCTGCTCTGCAATGCAGGCATAAGGCTTATGCTTGGTACGCATCATACAATTTTCTGTTAGATTTTTTGATTTACCGGCCAGTTAGATTTTTTCCAACATGTTGGAAGAAATCAATTTGGCAGGTAAATCTAACAAAAAAATTGTATGGTGTGTACCTAGCATTAAGCCTAGTCTACACGGAGCGATCCGGCGGCTCGTTTAGCCGCCCGATTGACTCTTCCGCATCCCCGCGCGAACCCGCCGCGTCCCCGCTCGTCTGCGCGCGCGTCAGATTCGATACCCCCTCGTCCCCGCCGGCGCCGCTTATCTTCCGCTCGATTCCCCGCCATTGTCCGCTCGCGGGGAACGAGCAGGAAATCGGCCGCGGCGAGATCGGACCTGTCGGATCTTATCAATCGAGCCGCATCAGCTGATGCGGCTCGATTGATAAGACACATCGTGCCGTGTAGACCCGGCTTTAGTTCACACTAAAACATGTGAAAGCCGATAGATGGAGCTGATAGTACATTCGAAGCTCGGTACTGCTCCAGCGGTGTTCACACTTCATCTGGAACAGATGCGTTCTATAGAATAAAGTCAATGGAAGATATGGCCGCAGTGGGGCGATATCGTCCTGGTCGAGGCTTTGTGTTCTGATATCGCCACTATTACCAGAGCACAGCCAATGATAAAGAGCAGACTTAATGGGCAGTGCTTTGCTGAGCGGCAAGCTGACGAAACGCTCAGATATTAACTACCCCATAAGGATTCATTGCACTAGCCATTTTAAGGCGTTTTTTTTACGTCGCCAGCGCTAAAAAAAAAAACAAAACAAAAAAAGCTGCAAAACGCTCTAGGTGTGAATGAGCCCTAAGTCCCTGCATGCAGGATCTGAATTATAGTCTCTGTCCAGTCTCCATTGCAGTTCACACGCATTTTAACACCTGCGTTACGCAACTGACCACTGAGAGGGAAATGAAGGCTGAACTGAGGGGGATATGGAGGCTGCAATATGTATACCAGCTGCCTGACAGCTCTACTAATCATTTTAGCTGCAACAGTGTCTGAATCACACACCTGAGGACCGGCAGGAGAGCCAACAATCTGCATTGTTTAAAAGGAAATATGTCAGTCCTCATCAGTTCAGGTGTGCTTTAGACCGGTGTTACACCTGGCCATAGCGTTGCATGCTCCGCCCCATCCCATTGTCAAAAACTACATGCATATGACCATGCAGCAGAGTGCGCCGACAAGGTCATATGCATAGCGCTTCCCCCCCATCCCACAAGCCCTTCACCACCTCTCACCCAGTGACATATTTCCTGCTTGACAGGAAGTACATCACTGGGATTTCCGGGTTCCGTCATATTTGCGTCATTCTGCGCATGAGCACCGCCAACAAATTTAGAATTTCTGCGTCGCCCATTGACTTCCATGCATTCTGCCGCCGCTGCATCAACGAAGTCCAATGGTGAAAGGCTGTTGTGGCAGGTAGAAGGGTGATCCGGTAAGTGTGCTAGGCCCCATAGACTTTAATTGCTGGTGCGTAACCCTGTGTGCAGAAAGAGTAATGCAACACAATGAACCCAGCCTGGTGTACAAGGGGCCTTAAAGGCAGAAGACCAACAGCAGCAATTATTCATACATGCCATTTGCAATGCATTGTTCACTGAAACCTACAAAAGATAAGTACACACTTGAGATAAAAGTAATTTGGAAAATGAACAATCACAGACCAATTTGACCCCCTTCCATGTAGTATGAGAGCCATTCCTACACAGTCTATTCTATTGAGCTGAATAAATATCTTTGCAAGATGCTGTACACATGCAAAAGATCATTTCCTGCAAAATGCATTCAAAGGGCTCAGCCACACTATAAGCGCTTTTCTGAGTGCTTGTGATTGATTAGCGCTTTCTGAGCACTTTTAAAAAATTGCTCCCATTCATTAAAATCGCAGTAAAAATCGCGTAAAAAGCACCGCGATTTTTCACGTGCGCATTGCGCCGATTTTTATGCAATTTTTATGAGAGTGAATGGGAGCAATTTTTAAAAAGCACTCAAAAAGTGCTAATCAATCACAAAGCGCTCAGAAAAGCACTTACAGTGTGGCTGAGCTCATAGTCTATATCTGCAGATCTCATACACACTTTAACGGACATTCATCTACAGATCAGATCCACCAGGATGGATCTTCAGATCTGCAGATGAATGTCCGTTAAACAAGGTGTGTATGAGATCTGCAGAATGCATTTTGCAGAAACTGATTTTTCGCAGGAACTGATCTCTTGCATGTGTACAGCATCTTTGTGTGCAGCATCTTGCAAAGATTTTTATCTGATGGGGAGTTCAGCTCAATATAATAGACTGTGTAGGTATACGCTCGGACTACATGGAAGAGGGTCAAATTGGTCTGGGATCTTTCACTTTCCAAAGACCTTTATCTCAAGTGTGTACTTAGCTTAAGAGTTCATCAAAAACAACTTTCTATACATCTGCCCCAGAAGCTTCTTACCTACTTCACTGTAGCTCATATGCAGCACTTTCCCCAGTGTGTTGAAGCTGCACAGTGGTTGGCACAGCTCTTGGCTCACATGAAATACTTCCACCTTACAGCCACCAGCGCAGGTCACAAAAACGCTGTCACGGCCACAGCAAAATACCTCTGGGGCCTGTTTGGTTGGCACAATCCTTTGAGAGCCAAAAGGATGGCAGTTATACAGCTGCACCATTGTTGAAGCTTGCAAGGATCCCAGGCGACAGCGCAGCAAATATATGTAGTTTACCAGCTTCTGCAATCTGACATCTGTGCCATCGATCGGGATATCTTTGCTCAGTGCAGGAAGAAGCCAGTAAATGTGCTAATGCCCAAATAAACGGCTTTGTCCATACAATTCATGTTGTAGATCTAAGTAGAAAACACCTTTGCAAACCTGTACAGAAAACAGAGCAGGGAAGGAAGATATTATACCAAAACAGACTAATATTGCTATAATAAAATTTACAGCTATCAACTGCTGCAGTACCACTCCGTCTTCCAATGATGCATGTACATAAAACCACTTATTACACTAACATGTGTTATTACCCTATCCATTCTTACCATACAGTAATCCTTGATAGTCACAGCCCATAACCTGCTGCCAGAATCCTCAGTGCTTTATCACTCAACTCTTGTGCAGACACTGTATGGCATTATTACACAGCAAACAGCAACAAGCAACTTCCTCCCTCCCCTTCCTACAGGGCATCATGTGATGCCCATTACAATGTCACATGCTCCAGAGGGGGCTGCTCAAACGTAATTGCTTCAGAGCAGAGACAAAGTGGGCAACAGTCTCACAGCCACACCTCTTCACAACTGAGGCATGCATTGCATATTTCACAACTGTCACTCTTTCCTCCTCTTATCTCTCTTTCAGATAGGATTACTGATACTGTCAGGTGGCAGATGCTGTGCATGTCCATTCACTCCAATTTCCTTGGACTTGTGTTGATAAATTGATATCCTGGAAGCAGATTTGCCAAGACTGTTGCAGATAAACACTTGGATTGTACAATCTCTCCAACACCTCCTCAGTAGCTGGTTCAGATTAAACCAAAGATGAATAGTAGTAAAGGATTTTTAGGCACCTAGGGCTTCCTCCAGCCACATGTAGTATGTCTGCTCCCTCGATGTCCTTCTGTCCCCTCCGTTGCGCTCCTGTGAAGTCCGCAATCCAGCTGTGTTGCGAGCCACTGTGCATGTGCTGTTCTGGACATACACCTTCTCCTCTACAAGCTCTTGAGACCGGGAGCCTTCTGCACATGCCCAGTTACAGTTTTAATAAAATACGCATGCACAGAAGGCTACTAGGAAAGGGAATGTGATTGTGTGGTACGTGCAACTGGGGCCGCGCATGCGCAGAAGTTCATGACTGAGCAAAGTAGCAAACTTTACAGGGGCTAATACCGGCACAAAGGAGAAGACCAGGAGAATATCGAAGGAAGCTAATAGACTCGAGGATCATATGTATATGTACATAAAATACTATTCCCCCTTCGAGTCTCTGTGGGAGATGTAATTCGGGGTCGGCAATCGCTGGAACCCCGGATTACGTAACAGTAACATTACTGCTTCGAAGGCACTTATTTTCGGAGCTGAGCGCTGTAACCACTTGCTTCACTGCAGGTAGCACCAGGTAAGTACAAATCCTTTACCTCCATTCATCTCAGGTACAATTTAAGCCAATTGCACTACCGCAACATTACTGTCAACATCACCAAGAACTGCCATTGCCAACTGTGTAATGTGATTGTCATGAGCCTGAACGGAGAAACTGGGATTGATTGCAGTTTGCAGCAACACAGACACTGAGACAGGAATAAACTATGCAGGAAGGTTTATTTACAATCGTGCATACAGTATTATGCAATATCAATGCAGCAGCACACATAACACTATGTACAGCAGTCAGAGAATATGGTGGCAATTATATACAAGAACGCAACCACCACATACATACACACCATACAATCAAGGCAAGATGCAAAAACCCCAATCCCTATCTATCTATCTATCTACAGGATATATATATACACACACACACAGATACACCGGACAAAGATATACAATATATACACCAAACGCAGTACAAGAAGGCAGGCACAAAATCACAGTCAGGACAAAGCATAGGTCGGCAACAATCGAGCAATCACGGTACACAAGGAGCAGGCAGTAAACGAGGTCAGACAGAATCTAGGTTCAGAAACAGGATAACAGATACAGGGATACAGGATACCAGAGAACCAGGGTTGTCCAGATACTCCAGCTAGCGAGCACAAAGTTCTGGCAAAGGTTGCTCCTTGCAGGGCTCTTAAATAAGGAGGACACACCTGCAGCATGATTGACAAGCAAAGTCCATAGAGAGCAACCCTTGCAGTGGCAGAGCTGTCTCCAGCCAGCATAGAGCCACCCAGTGGTGGAACAAGGAAAGTTCAGGTCCTGCAAAGTCTCTAGAGCCATCTGCTGGTGGAATAAAGGAAGTTCAGAGTTCAACACAATGCTGCCACCAGCAGGCAGGAAGTGGCATGACCATATTCCTAACAGTGATTCCAGGGACGATCATAGTGCCAATAAAAAACTATTTTTACCCAATGAGACATTTTTGTTTAATCCAGGGCTGTGGAGTTGGTATAACAATTATTCAACTCTTACGCCTCAGTTTAAGAAACCACCGACTCCAACTCCATGTACCCAAAATTGCTCTGACTCCACAGCCCTAGTCTAATAGAATGTCTAATTAAACAAAAAAAAAAACTGTAGTGTATAGCAAGCTTGAGGCTGGTTTCACACCAGGACGTTGTGTTTTAGGGGACGTTAGGGTTTCAGACGGACGCTTGCAGAGCATTTACTGCCAGCGTTCGAGGCTTGGCATTAAACGCTCCCATTCAAGTGAATGGGAGCGTTTGTACCAAGCTTTTTTTTTTTCAAAGTATTTATTGAAGTTTTTCAAGAAATTTTACAAGAAGGTAAATCACATAGAACAGAAAGTATAATTATTGTTAACAGTAAGGCAACAACATGAAATATAACAGACTCTCATCAACCTGGAATATAACGTTGCCAGGAGCATTAAGAGTAGAGCAACCAAAGCGAAATAAAACAAAATATTGCTTGGAGGGGGGGAGGGGTCTAAAGAAAAGACCCAGGCTCGCGGCCGGTAAAGGGCCACGATTGGGGGACTTCATGCTCAGCTAAGAATGCAATGTACCTCAGAGGATATAATCCAGCTATCTGGGGTATGCTATGAAGGGTATATAGGGTAAGAGAGCCGACCCAAGGAGCGAGAAGGTCGGGCTGGGGGTGGCTATGGAAGCCGGCTCCTGTCAGTGAGCCGGGGCTTCTGCTATTCAGAGATGTTGTATTTTTCCCCTCAGGAGGGGAGAAAGGAGCTGAAAGAGGAGTCAAAGAAAGAGATCCTAGAAAGGAAGAAAGTAGGAAGAGTCAAGCAGGAGGAGAAAGAGAAGAAAAAGGGACCCATCTCACAGCCTAGTGATAAGTGCATCGTCCAAGGTAGGGTGTTCCAGTTGGAGCCAGGGGTCCCAGGTTTTCTCAAAGCTTTTGTGGGTGTCGCGAAGAATGCTTGTAAGCTTCTCGTTAATCATATATTGGTTCATTCTAGTTCTGACCTCCTCAAAATTGACCGAGGGTTTCTTCCAGTTTCTGGCTATGGACATGGTAGCTGCTGAGAGGACAAAAGAGGCTAATTTATTTTGTCTGTACGTTAGCGAGTCTATTTTTGCATGCAATAGAGCTTGCCAGGGGTTCTTGGGGATCGGTTTGTGAAACAGGGAGGATAATAATTTGAACACTCTGTGCCAGAACCTTAAAAGGCGAGGACATGACCACCATGTATGTAGCATGTCTCCGGTGACTCTGCAGCCCCTAAAACAGAAGGGGTTAGCTGAGGGGAAGACTTTGGCTATTCTGGCCGGGATGTACCAAGCTTTTACGCGCGTTTGCACGAACGCGGCGTTCGGGTCCCGATTTTCACTGGCGTTCACGGAGCCCCTGGAAGCTACATGTTGCTTCCAGGGGTGGTTAACTGCGACGGGTAATGTCCCCCTAGGGGAAGAAAAACCGCGACCGCATCCGAACGCAATACGAACGCTGCTGAAAGCCCGAACGCATTGCCGCCGCGACGCCAACGAACGCGACGCCTCCAAACGTCCGTCTGAACTTATGGTCGCATAACTTGCCCCTAACGCAACGCCTGGTGCTCCCTGCTTTGGACGTCAGAGTGAGCCGCGTTGTGCAGCTCACTCTGGCGTCCGCGATGCGCACTCTTGGACACATGCGGCATCACGTGGTCCCGCCGGCCAATCGCCGCACGGAGCGGCCGCCAGTGAATATTAATTAGCCATGTGCCTGGCCGCTCTCCGCTTCTCCCCAACGTTACTGAGCATGTGCAGTCTAACGCGGCTCTGCCGCTTACAAAGTACTGCATGCAGTACGTTATATAATGGCGCAGCGTTACACTGTAACGCAACGTGGGCACTGTGAACAGCCCATTGATTTTTCATTGCTGTGCGGTGGGGTGCGTTACAGGCTGCTCTAACATGCGCCTGTAACGTCCCACTGTGAAACCAGCCTTAGAGATGGTCAGTAAGATTCTAATAACGTCACTGAATGTAGTACATTGTTTATGGGATTCTAGATGTGAGAAGATTGGGCAGATTGAACAAACAAGTTGTACAGTGTGTGGGAGTGTTAAAGCAGACCACTGGTTGAGTGAGCAGATATATAGCAACTGCCATAATCTGTAGGTACTCACATCCATGGACTACATGTCATGCATTGCTGTATGCACTAAATACACTGCCAACTACAAACTGCTGCAGATGCGGTCCAACCAAGGAAATAGCGCATCCCTTACAAACCAGGGACCAGAGGAGCAGCAACACCTGACCTAGGTAAATAGTGAGGCTCATCCCAACCCCCCAAACAGCCCACTTCATTACAAATCCCTAAGGAGAAGTTCATTCTAAAAATCAACAACAAAAATGATGGTGCTCAGCACCCTTAAGACATTATTGTTTATAAGCTTTTGAAGAGGGATAAGGACTGACACAGAGAGAGAGAGGGTGGGGAGAAGAGAGAGAGAGGGTGAGGAGAAGAGAGAGACAGTCAAATACATGCCTCACTAGGGATACAAGTTTACAGTTGTCCCAATAGTCCACATGCTGAGGCAGGAAGTCATAGAGATCAACATCCTGCGAGCTGCAGAGAGAGGAAAGAGGAAGACGGGACAACATGGGGGAGGGATGCAGCAGTGCACATGCTTAGTTGTTGACAAGTTTGTATCTAATGACTGCTGCAACACCTGGTAATTAGCAGTGACTGCTGATCAGGATAATTAGTCAGACTCAGTAGTACGACAGAGGCGGTGCAGAGCCAGTGGATACTGACAACAATAAGGACAGCCCAGTAAGCGAGGCTCTGCAGGAAGGTCCTGGCTTCTATGTACACAGGTTCACCTGGCCAAGGCACAGCTCTCCTTCCACCACCGCTGCCATGCTCTGCAGGAGAGCTCCAAGTCTCACTTGAGTGGTTGTGTCAGACAGACAGAGTCAGTGAGACACACACATTTGCCCGGACAGCAGTGAAATGTGAATAGTAATGGCAGGCGCAGGGCTGATTGTGTCAGAGACTCACGTGGAACAGCGGCGTGGCTAGAAAAGGGAGGGGTGTGTGAAGCGTGCACGACAACACTGGGCTGCTAGCGCAGAGCATGGCTTGGTTGGGAGGGTCTGTCGCACGATAATAGCATCTTGGATGCTACAAGAAACTCATGGGTCAAGGCTCGTACCCACTGTGTGATTTCTTGCACGATTCTTAAGGAGTCTTCCGAAAGTAAATAATTTGTAAACAGTCAGAGGAGGCGTGGCCTGTGAGATAGAAAGGCTGCCAGGCTTAATACATTCAAAAGGAGGAGGAGCTATGCAAATCATTTGGTCTGTCCCATGATGAGGCATTGCGCTGGCCAACTTTGAGTACGAGAAGCCATATTTTCTAATTTAAGATTGACGATACATATTTAGGTGCAGAACTTTACTAATGAATCTATGTAGCCAAACTATTGTAAAATTATAGTCTTTGTGTGGGGTATGTTGTTGTCACCATAACTTGAATGATAAATGCGATTTTGACTTTAAAAGAAAATTGAGCCAATTGGTGTATATAGATGTGGATGTGTGAGGGGTCTCAGCTGTTCCTGATGACAGGTGTATTATCTCTGATGTATACCATCTCATCCTACAAAAGTCCTGCCTGGCTTGTAATAATTGTTAATCTTCAGTATTGAGGGCAGAGGTATGTACACACGGGTTGTCGGGGACCACATCCACCATTTTTTTTATACTGTCAAAGAATAGACTTAGTAGAGTATACCAGCGTAGTGTTTATAGACATACTGTAAGGGCCCGTTTCCACTTGTGCAATGTTAGTTTGTTAGCGAAAATGCAGAAACGCACTGGTCAAAACGGCCCTTACATTGATTTTATACGAAAACGTACGCGAATTGCATGGAAAATTCGCATTGCGAAGACGCATGCGAATTTCCTATGAATTACATTGCATGCACAAGGCGGTGTGCGAATTCTGATGGCTCTGCTGTGCAGATTTTTCCTGTACAGAAAAACACTCTGTTGTCCTGACAAGTGGAAACAGGCTAATTAACTTGTATTGGTTATGCGAATCTGTGTGCAGGAAACGCATGCAGATTCGCGATAATGGAAATGGGCCCTAAAGAGAGCCAAAGGTGGGTTTCTGCAATTCATATAGGACAAAGAGGCACATTTTGTATACTATCACCAGCCTCTGTGTCCTTATACATTACCCCCAGCCCCCCCCCCCCGTGCTCTGCTGTCCCCCATTATAAAAACCATCACGCTAGCGACACACAGATTGTCGCTAGTTGGCTGTTTACTCTCCATGGCTCCCCCGACACCTGTATATCGCGGCTCCCCGCATTGTCCATAGTCCATACCCGACTTGAGTTGTTAGGGGAAATGCAAAAACGCTTGCAGATGAAAATTTGCGCACGTTTTCGCATATGTTAGTAATTATGCGAATTTAACCATGTCAGTGCCTGTGTGCTTTTAGGGCCGGTTTCCACTACAGCGAATCTGCATGCGTTTTATGTATGCAGATTTGCATACCTAATAATAAATGTTAAAGCACAAAGGGCACTAATATCGTTAAATTCGCATCCTTAAACAGGACCGCGAAAATGCATGAAAATTTGCATACAAATTTGCAAGCGCATGTGAATTCGTTTATGCGTTTTCCGCATAGAAATCGCACTGCACTAGTCCAAAAAGGCCCTTACATTGAATTTGTGCGAAAACGTACGCACATTTGCATGGGAAATTCGCATAGCGAAAACGCATGTTCATTTCCTATTAATTCTGATGGCTCTGCTGTGCAGATTTTTCTTGTAGAGAAAAACGCTCTGTTGTCCTGACAAGTGGAAACAGGCTAATTAACTTGTATTGGTTATGTGAATCTGCGTGCAGAAATCTGCAGCAAAAACGCATGCAGAATTTGCGCATGTTTTGGCATACGTTAGTATGTATGTGAATTTAACCATGTCATTGCCTGTGTGCTTTTAGGGCCCGTTTCCACTACAGGGAATATGCATGCAGATTCACATACCTAATAATAAATGTAAAAGCACACAGGCATTGATATAGTTAAATTTGCATCCTTATACAGGAACGCAAAAACGCATGCGAATTTGCATACAAATTTGCAAGGACATGTGAATTCGTTTATGCTTTTTCCACATAGAAATCGCACCGCACTAGTTGAAACGGCGCTTACATTGATTTTATGTGAAAATGTACGTGAATTTGCATGGAAAATTCGCATAGCGAAAACGCATGCAAATTTCCTATGAATTACATTGCATGCACAAGGCGCTGTGCAAATTCTGATGGCTCTGCTGTGCGGATATTTCCTGTACAAAAAAACACTCTGTTGTCCTGACAAGTGGAAACAGGCTAATAAACTTGTATTGGTTATGCGAATCTGTGTGCAGAAAACGCATGCAGATTCGCGATAATGGAAACGGGCCCTAAAGAGAGCCAAAGGTGGGTTTCTGCAATTCATATAGGACAAAGAGGCACATTCTGCATACTATCACCAGACTCTGTGTCCTTATAGTGTGCCCCCCAGCCGCCCCCCCCCCCCCATGCTCTGCTGTCCCCCTTATTAAAACCGTCACGCTAGCGACACACAGATGGTCGCTAGCTGGCTGTTCACATTGATGCTGCGGCTCCCCGCCGCCTGTATATCACGGCTCCCCGCCTTGTCCATAGTCCATACCTGACTTGAGTCCTGGGATGGGCTGTCTGAGGGCAGAGGAGGCGTGGCCTGTGAGATAGAAAGGCTGCCAGGCTTAATACAGTCAAAAGGAGGCGGAGCTATGCACATCATTTGGTCTGTCCCATGATGAGGCATTACGCTGGCCAACTGAGTACGAGGAGCCTTATTTTCTAATGATTGTAAGATTAACGATACATATTTAGGTGCAGAACTTTGCTAATGAATCTATGAAGCCAGACTATTGTAAAATTATAGTCTTTGTGTGGGGTATGTTGTTGTCACCATAAGTTGAATGATAAATGCGATTTTGACTTTAAAAGAAAATTGAGCCAATTGGTTTATATAGATGTGGATGTGTGAGGGGTCTCAGCTGTTCCTGATGACAGGTGTATTATCTCTGATGTATACCATCTCATCCTACAAAAGTCCCACCTGGCTTGTAATAATTGTTATTCTTCAGTATTGAGGGCAGAGGTATGTACACACGGGTTGTCGGGGACCACATCCACCATTTTTTTTTTATACTGTCAAAGAATAGACTTAGTAGAGTATACCAGCGTAGTGTTTATAGACATACTGTAAGGGCCCATTTCCACTTGTGCAATGTTAGTTTGTTAGCGAAAATGCAGAAACGCACTAGTCGAAACGGCCCTTACATTGATTTTATACGAAAACGTACACGAATTGCATGGAAAATTCGCATAGCGAAAACGCATGCAAATTTCCTATGAATTACATTGCATGCACAAGGCGGTGTGCAAATTCTGATGGCTCTGCTGTGCGGATATTTCCTGTACAAAAAAACACTCTGTTGTCCTGACAAGTGGAAACAGGCTAATTAACTTGTATTGGTTATGCGAATCTGTGTGCAGAAAACGCATGCAGATTCACGATAATGGAAACGGGCCCTAAAGAGAGCCAAAGGTGGGTTTCTGCAATTCATATAGGACAAAGAGGCACATTCTGCATACTATCACCAGCCTCTGTGTCCTTATAATGTGCCCCCAGCTGCCCCCCGTGCTCTGCTGTCCCCCCTTATAAAAACCGTCACGCTAGCGACACACAGATTGTCGCTAGTTGGCTGTTTACATTGATACAAATACATTTATTTATTTTAGTATTTATATAGCGCCAACATATTACACAGCGCTGTTCAGAGTATATATTGTCTTGTCACTAACTGTCCCTCAGAGGGGCTCACAATCTAGTTCCTACCATAGTCATATGTCTATGCATGTATCATAGTCTAGGTCCAATTAAGGGGTAATGATAAAAAGGTGAAAACAGCGCTCACAGCCTATCTGGCAGCCGTGTGTAATGCTAACAACGTCCCACACCGCACTCTATAATCACGTAGGTCTGCTCAGACACTGTATATATACTGGTAGTCCACATTCTATAATAGTAAAGTTCTCTAAAGTTCATATATAGGAGTGCAGCAGGACATACTAGGTTACACTAGTTATATCATAAGCAGCAATAAAGTCCGCGCTCTTCCTTCAGTGTGGCAATCAGATAGATCAATACAAACCCCCTTAGGGTACAGACTCACCAGATCCTAAGGACTAACGATCAATCCTCGCATCCGGGGTGTAGGCCCCCCGTCGCCTCTCGGGCACCGTGTCAGTAGTCCAAACGGATCCTTTTCTGGCCTGTAGTCACTCCTGCGGGGGTAACCAGCTTCCTGGTGTGGTTTAGGCTTGTAAGTAAAAAATGACAGAGGACCAGCCTCCAATAGTGCATTACTTCTTTAATAAAATGTCCATAAAAACAATATGGCGGTAGTAAAGCAGGTAAAATACACAAAAGAGATAGGAGGAGTTAGCTCCCGGGTGGCCCGCTCGATACTTCAAACCGACCGGGCTCACGCTGTCGCGCACATCCGAGTTGACGTCACACGGAGGTAACTCCTCCCTTACAAGCAGTATAACCAGGAACTAACCAGATTGGTTGGTGATGAGGTTACCTATAAGAAATTGAGGAAGGAGCCTACTAAAGAGTATTATGAGGAATTGCGAGAAATTGGGAGGCCTTAAGGAAGGACTCCTCAATGACAGAGTGTATGAATATTTATTGCCATCCGCACCGAGGATTCCGGTAATATATCAGGTCCAAAGGTACATAAAAACCCCTTAAATCCCCCATTATTAGTGGGATGGCGTCGGTCACCCACAGGTTGGAACAATACTTGGACGATATGCTGCAGCCGGCGGTGGCGCTTGTGCCCAACCTCCTTAAGGACATTAAACACGCCATACAGGTGTTACAGGAGGTGACGGTGGAGGCGCAGACGTTGCTGACGACTGCAGACGTTTCGTCCTTGTACACCCGGATCCCCCATGGGGCGGGGGTGGAGGCTACATGGATATATTTACAGAAGACAGGGATGAAACAAGCCCAAATTGATTTTGCAGTTAAACTTTTGGAATTCGCTCTAAGGAGCAACTATTTTTGGTACTGGAGAGTTCTATGTGCAGAGGGTCGGCTGCGCGATGGGGGCGGGGTTCGCCCCGAGCTTTGCTAACCTCTTTATGGCGGTGTGGGAGGAGGAGGTGTTGGCGGGACCCGCCTCCAGCGCAATAGCCAAATGGGCCAGGTACATAGATGGCTTGGTGATTGTTTGGAATGATACAGAAGATGCCCTCAGGGAATTTATTCAAATATTAAATGTGAATGACCAAAACATTGAATTAACAATGGAATACAGTCCCAATAGGGTGAACTTTTTGCACCTTGAAGTAAACAAGGGGGAGTTCAACCTATGGACACGGACGTTTTTCAAAGATACAGATAGAAATGGTTTCATATGGACCGACAGTTGCCACCACCCGAAATGGGTTCAGTCGGTCCCTAGGAGCCAATTCCTCAGAATCAAACGTAATTGCTCCCATCAACAGGATTATATGGATCAATCACAAATCCTGAAAAAAAGGTTTTTAGATAGAGGTTATAACAAGGAAAACATTGAACAGGAAAGGATGAGAGTGGCCTTTATGCCAAGGCAGAATGTGTTTCAGAACAGAACCAGAAAACAAGAGGGTATCGATTTTCAGTTCCTCACTGGTTTTAGTCAGCAATACAGAGATGTTGAAAGAATAATTAATCGACACTGGAATATATTAAAAGCAGATGTGAAGCTGGGGCCTGTCATGCCTAACAGGCCCAGATTCATATACAGACGTGCAAATAATTTAAAATCCATTCTGGCCCCCAGTTGTGTGAACCCTCCGGTGATACCAAAGCACCCTTGGCTGAGCGATGGTTTTTACCCATGTAGGTCATGTAGTTTATGCCAGGCTGGGTTAACAACTAGGACCACCACGATAACATCCTTTAGTACTGGACGAAACTTTAAGATCAAAGGTGTTATTACTTGCAGTACTAGGTATGTTGTCTATTGTTTAAACTGTGAATGTGGAAAGCAATATGTGGGGTGGACGGGGAGGGAGTTAAAGGCCCGGCTGGGACAACACAAATATAAAATTGAAAAAGGACATACCAATCACAGTGTCCCACGGCATTTTGCTGAAGGACATAAATGTAATTTGAGTAGATTAAAAATGTGTGGGATAGAAAAACTAAATCCATCATGGCGGGGGTGTAACAGAATACGTGAATTGTCCAGGCGGGAGACCAAATGGATTTACGAATTAGACACCCTTGAACCAAAAGGAATCAATATTGATATAGATATGAATTGTTTTTTGAATAATGCCTAATGGGGGTCTGGTCCCTTTAAATTGATGATGTGGCAACTTTTTATCAAAAAACCAATATTAACCTAATTTGCTCTATTATTGATACGATAATGCATTCATGATTAGGTTGCATATGTTATTCTAAAATTCTGTGGCAATCTTTTATTGATTTTAAGATTTCCTGTTTTGTGGTTTATTAAAGGAAAACTTAAGTCAAAGGTAAAAAATGAGATTTACTCACCTGGGGCTTCCCTCAGCCCCCAGCAGCCGATCGGTGCCCTCGCAGCCCCGCTCTGACGCTCCAGGACCCGCCGGCGAGCACTTCCGGTTTGGCCGTCACCGGCCGACAGGCATGGGAACGCGAGTGATTGTTCGCGTTCCCAGCCTGTATATCGCCCCCTATGCTGCTATTGCGGCCAGGAGGTCGCAATAGCAGCATAGGGGGCGATATACAGGCTGGGAACGCGAACAATCACTCGCGTTCCCATGCCTGTCGGCCGGTGACGGCCAAACCGGAAGTGCTCGCCGGCGGGTCCTGGAGCGTCAGAGCGGGGCTGCGAGGGCACCCGATCGGCTGCTGGGGGCTGAGGGAAGCCCCAGGTGAGTAAATCTCATTTTTTACCTTTGACTTAAGTTTTCCTTTAAGGCGAATGCATACCATTCGCATATATGTACCGAGCGAGAGGATATAACAGAGTGTATCTGTGATCCTCGGCAGTAGGGAGAATGTTGCAGAAGGTTGCTATGGTGACAATACGGCCGCATGAGCCAGCTTGTAAGGGAGGAGTTACCTCCGGGAGGACCGAGGGGAGGGACTTAGACCTTATAGGGTATGGAGGACGTCGCTATGGGAGTAGCCCCTGATGAGCTGTACGCAGCGAAACGCGTAGGGCGGAGCCTCCATGTGACGTCAACTCGGATGTGTGCGACAGCGTGAGCCCGGTCGGTTTGAAGTACCAGTGGCGTAGCTGAAGATAGCGCGATTTTAACGGCAGAAGAGCATGGTAACACTGGAGCGGGGAGCGAGCGGACCACCCGGGAGCTAACTCCTCCTATCTCTTTTGTGTATTTTACCTGCCTTACTACCGCCATATTGTTTTTATGGACATTTTAAAAGACATTTTATTAAAGAAGTAATGCACTATTGGAGGCTGGTCCTCTGTCATTTTTTACTTACAAGCCTAAACCACACCAGGAAGCTGGTTACCCCCGCAGGAGTGACTACAGGCCAGAAAAGGATCCGTTTGGACTACTGACACGGTGCCCGAGAGGCGACGGGGGGGCCTACACCCCGGATGCGAGAATTGGTCGTTAGACCTTAGGATCTGGTGAGTCTGTACCCTAAGGGGGTTTTATTGATCTATCTGATTGCCACACTGAAGGAAGAGCGCGGACTTTATTGCTGCATACAATGTAGGGGTAAGCCAATAAACTTATCTGTATGTTTTTGGAATGTGGGAGGAAACCAGAGTGCCCGGATGAAACCAACGCAGACACAGGGAGAACATACAAATTCCTTGCAGATGTTGACCTTGCTGGGATTTGAACCAGGAACCCAGTTTTGCAAGACAAGAGTGCTAACCACTATGCCACCGTGCTGCCCCAAATTTACATACAAATTTCCAAACGCATGTGAATTCGTTTATTCATTTTCCGCATAGAAATCGCACTGCACTAGTCCAAAAAGGCCCTTACTTTGAATTTATGCGAAAACGTACGCGAATTTGCATGGAACATTCGCATAGCGAAAACGCATGTGAGTTTCCTATTAATTCTGATGGCTCTGCTGTGCAGATTTTTCTTGTACAGAAAAACGCTCTGTTGTCCTGACAAGTGGAAACAAGCCAATGAACTTGTATTGGTTATGCAAATCTGCGTGCAGAAAACGCATGCAGATTCGTGATAATGGAAACGGGCCCTAAAGAGAGCCAGAGGTGGGTTTCTGCAATTCATATAGGACAAAGAGGCACATTCTGCATACTATCACCAGCCTCTGTGTCCTTATAATGTGCCCCCAGCTGCCCCCCGTGCTCTGCTGTCCCCCCTTATAAAAACCGTCACGCTAGCGACACACAGATTGTCGCTAGTTGGCTGTTTACATTGATACAAATACATTTATTTATTTTAGTATTTATATAGCGCCAACATATTACACAGCGCTGTTCAGAGTATATATTGTCTTGTCACTAACTGTCCCTCAGAGGGGCTCACAATCTAGTTCCTACCATAGTCATATGTCTATGCATGTATCGTGTAGTCCATGTATCATAGTCTAGGGATAATTTAGGGGGAAGCCAATAAACTTATCTGTATGTTTTTGGAATGTGGGAGGAAACCGGAGTGCCCGGAGGAAACCCACACAGACACAGGGAGAACATACAAACTCCTTGCAGATGTTGACCTTGCTGGGATTTGAACCAGGAACCCAGTGTTGCAAGGCAAGAGTACTAACCACTATGCCACCGTGCTGCCCCAAATTTACATACAAATTTCCAAGCACATGTGAATTCGTTTATGCATTTTCCGCATAGAAATCGCACTGCACTAGTCCAAAAAGGCCCTTACTTTGAATTTATGCAAAATAGTACGCAAATTTGCATGGAAAATTCGCATAGCAAAAACACGTGAGTTTCCTATTAATTCTGATGGCTCTGCTGTGCAGATTTTTCTTGTACAGAAAAACGCTCTGTTGTCCTGACAAGTGGAAACAGGCCAATGAACGTGTATTGGTTATGCAAATCTGCGTGCAGAAAACGCATGCAGATTCGTGATAACGGAAACGGGCCCTAAAGAGAGCCAGAGGTGGGTTTCTGCAATTCATATAGGACAAAGGGGCACATTCTGCATACTATCACCAGCCTCGGTGTCCTTATAATGTGCCCCCACTTCCCCATAATACTGGGCATACACGGCTCGATTTTGCAGCTCAATCGTTTTGCCCGCTCGATTCTGCAGGCGATTCTCTTATCTTCCGCTCGTTTTTCGTCAATCAACAGTGTAAATGGTACCCAATCTGATCAATCACGCGGTTGATCGTTCGGGAGATTGTACCATTAGGCTGGTTTCACAGTGGGACGTTACAGGCGCACGTTAGAGCAGCCTGTAACGCACCCCACCGCACAGCAATGAAAAATCAAAGGGCTGTTCACAGTGCCCACGTTGCGTTACATTGTAACGCAGCATGTCCTGATAACGTACTGCATGCAGTACTTTACACTCGGCGAAGCCGCGTTAGACTGTTTGCACATGCTCAGTACGGGTGTTTTTTTTTATTTTGGGGGCGGGGAGAGGCCGCTACGTAGCCAGGCACATGGCTACTTAATATTCACTGCACTTGCAGTGTTTTCTTTTTTGAGCGGCCGCTGATTGGCTGGCAGGACCACGTGATGCGCAGAGCTCCGCTCACGTGGTCTCCGCAGTGCCTCCGACAGAGCAGGCGCACCAAGAGCTGCTTGTAACGCGGCTCTTGGTAGCGTCCTGCTCCAACACCACCAGGCGTTGCGTTAGGGGCGCGTTATATGACCTTAACGTCCCCTAAAACACAACGTCCTGGTGTGAAACCAGCCTTAATGAGCACCTTTACACTAACCTCTAACCCTGCCTGATGCAAATTTCAGTACTGTATACGCTCCAATAGAAAAAAATTGTACTGTGCATGCACATCAGCAGAAATTGTCCTTGCAACGGTTGTTTAGTCCGAAAGGTTAGCAAAACAAGTTCAGATCTATACACTTTAGGTACCCATACATCTGTGCCTAATACACACGGTACGATTTTCTGTGCGATAGATGGATCCTATTGATAAAATCCGTCATGTCCGATATTGCTCCCGATCGTTTCCACGCTCGATTTCTCATAGCGGTGAATGGAAAAACATAAGAAAAATGAAGATAAAAGAATCAAGTGCAGAATCATGTGGAAAAAACGATCGGGTCACAAAATCGCATGGAAAATCTTACCATGTGTACCCAGCATTACATGCTCAATCAATATGGTCAAATCAACAATCAGGCATGCTTGCTGTGGTACCGATTTTCATCCAATTTATAACTATCCAAATCGGATGATCAATTGGATCCAAAATCGCTAGATGTATGGACATCTATTCCCAGGCATGGCTATCTTTGCACATAACCAGTGGTATGGTGTTGGTACTGCAGTATACTACAGACCAATATACAGTTACAGTCGGCGAGCTACAAGCTGCTGTGCCCAGAGCAACTTTGCTCTGTCTACATAGCCGCAGCACGACCTGATAAGCAGCGCAAGAGCATTTGAAATTGATTGGATCCAGGAACGCAGCAAGTGACCTGTGTAGAACGTACTACAGAGGGACTTTCTGCGCAAGTGCGCATGCTCAGTATTAGCTGCGCTATTACGTGATTGCGCTCGAAAAAGTGGGATGTTTCGTGTGACGCCGGAAGTGGCTGCACATGGCGGGAAGATATTTGACTCCAGTTGGTTCTTGCTAGCGGTGGAGGCTGTGTATGTTTGCTGGTAGTCGTTCCTCCTTGTCATCATGTCCGGGGGAAGTAAGAGGTAGTTTGCTCGGTGCTTGACATATCGCCGTGAATGCAGTATATAGGGGCTACCGATACCCGAGTGGTCATTCGTGGCATGCTTAGGCTTGTAGTGCAGCAAGATCTGCGGCTAGCCCTTAATCACACAGCACTCTGAACTTCAGGGGCTGCTGCTCACTTTATCCAAAACTGATTCTTAGCTGTGGTGGGGAAGGTTGAGGCCGGTTGCCAATGTCATTGCTGTCTGTGGTCTTGCTGGGCAGATTTGGTACTAGTCTGCACAAGGGGACTCACTACTGGGAGTTGTTAGGAGAAAGATGGTGAGGCAGAGGTCACGCTTGGAGCAATCTTGTGTGGTTTTCCTGTATGCAGAGCCACATCAGTTGTGGGATACATTAAAGTGGACCTGAAGCAATATCACTTACCTGGGGCGTCTGCCAGCCCCCTGTAGCTGTCCTGTGCCTGCAAAGTTACCAAACAATCCTCTGTTCCCCGCAGTGGCTTACTTTTGCTTCTGGCAGTTGTTGTCCATTGTGCCTTTGTGCCCCTGGCCATGTGTTTCCTTATTTGTGCTGTTGTTACCGGGATCGCACTGCGCAGTAGAGATTTTGTTGTACTCTGCCTGCGCAGGAAGCGCCTGGCCATAGAAAGTAGATTGAATGTGTAGAATTATGTAGAAAAAATGTGTTCTGCCAGGAAAACTTTTATGGCTGTACTTATCAGTGATGTTTACTACATTCCTGACAAGGTACTGACAAGACAGAAGCTGGTACTTCCATCCTTAAAAATTAACTTTCAGGCAGCAAAACACCCTGGTTATTAATATGTTTAGTAAATACACATACACGTTTATCTCATCATGTCACCTTGGGTACACTTTAACAGTAACCTCCCCCAATAGTGAGTCTCCTGAAGCAGGCTAGTAACCAGGTTTCTTGTTTAACACTCATTTGAGGAAGTGGGTCACATTGCTGCAGTAAGGGCACAGACAGCAGTAAAATCCTAACTAATTCTAACTGTTGACTACACAAGATATCCTGGAAAATGTTCTACCCTGTGCACTTGCGATATGCAGTGGAAAAGAGCACTTAAATGAAATTCAACTGAGGCAGCAATAAAAAAAAAAAGGGTATGCCTACTATTACACTGCCAAAATGTGTAATATTCATAGTATAAATATACAGTAAACTTATTCCTGCAAATTAAGGGTGTTTGTTCCCTTGCCATGAACTGGACCAGGAATGCTATGGCATCCAGAGCCTTCCTTCTACTTGGGTATGTATCAAACCTACGTTTTAATGTAAGGGAGGGAGAAAAACAGGCTGCCTCTGGATCCTCCCCTGCCACCCTCATCATTGCCGTTCCAGCACTCAGACACCCGCAAGCCCATTGTCCGCACTGTGAAGGCAGCTCACACCTGCTCACTGGCACAGACCCGAGCTGCGGCTCTGGGGTACTGCACAGAAGCCTCTGCGGGGTCCAGATCCTGAGGCATTTTTCCCCTAAGGCCCGGTTCACGTTGGCAGCTAAAAAGCACTGTACCTGATACAAACGGATCCAATGTTAACCTATGGATCTGCTCCCATAGCTCAGTTTAGAACCGATCCGCAGGTTTTGGGAGGCTGTGATAATTCCGTAGCGGCGGACACATTGCATTGACCACTCGCTAATGGAACAGATCAAAAACTGATCTGTTTCGTGAATCAGTTTTTAAATGGATCAGTTTTTGATCTGCCTAGTGTGAATTGGGCCTAACAATCCCCCTGGCTTACTTTAACCTCTTACATACCAGATGGCTTTGGCCAAGACTAGGGCTGTCCTTTTTCCCTTTTAAAGGGAATCTGAAGTGAAAATAAACTTATATGATTTGTATGTGTAGTACAGCTAAAGGTACATACACACGTCTGATTTTTCCAAACGGCCGCCAACCAGATCAGTCAAAACCAATCTTATCAGCCGAACGATCGTTAGTACACACGTCTGACTTGACGTCTAAACGACCGGTCGTTTGGAAAAATCAGACGTGTGTATGTACCTTTAGAAATAAAACTTAGCAGCACAGAGATGAGTCTAAAGGTGGCCATACACTTATAGATTTGCAGCAGATTTGACCATCAGATTTCTGTCAGATGCCTGTCAAGTCCAATCTGACAGGAATCTATCTGAAGTGTGCCACACACTAAGAACATACTTCCAATAGATTTCAGAATTAAATCTATTGAAAATGCATTATTGGACCATAAGATCCAATGCAACTCTTTGGGCCACTGATCTGCTGTCAGCAGTAGATCGACCTAGATTTTCCATCCTGTCACATCGAATCGATCAAAATCGGCTGCAAATCGATCGATTTGCTTATTTGAAATAATCGATTTCTGATCGATTCTATAGAATCGATCAATCGATGGCTGAAATCGAACAGTTACACAAATGAATTCCAAGTTCTCAATAATGCATAATCAAGTTTATTGAAAGTATCATAAATACACAGAACCCCCTTGTATAAACCCCCCCGTAAAAAGTAGCCTGTATTGGAAATTGGAGCACTCCTGACATTCATCCAATGCACAAACACAATTCACCACATCTGGCCAGAATCCACTGCTCATACAGCTAGCATGAAGTAATTCCAGAGATCGTAAATCTTTCTCTATTAATGCAGTAAACCAAATCACTTCAGAATGGGGACACTTCCCCTTTAAACGGCATGAATTAACTGTAGATTTCACCGAAGAGTCCCTCAACAGTGTGGGACCTCGCATCTACCTGTGAATTACTTCTACTCAAGTCCTTCCAAAAGGTGCTATTCCATAAACCGTTCCATCATTAGAATTAACATGAAACTTATGCAGCTGCACTCCAACTCTCCACATGTAGTGTCCGTAGATAGTAACACAATCAATGGCTATGCATTTCTGGAAACTTTACATACGCTGTGCAGCAGCACCCGCCACCTCTTCCCCTTCGGTTTTAGGCTTGTAGTCGCGGCGTCCCGCAACTTACGCTGCCCTATAATGAAGACCCGAAGTGTCGGGTTCTGTGTATTTTTGATACTTTCAATTAACTTGATTGTGCATTATTGAGACCTTGGAATTCATTTGTGTATATGTAGTATACAATGCAACTACAATTCCTTTGGTATAAAAGATAGCGCTCCACACAATTTTTCGATCTTATATATGTGATTACACTCACCGGATCCTATTGACCTCTGTGAGACTGGTCAAAGAAGCACTCAAACGTTATCCTCCTCGATCAATGTGATCCTCCCCGGTCAGTGCATCTGCTCCGTCCCTCCTTCTTCCTTATTGCCACCGTTTTTCATATACACAAGTACCTCATAGAATGAGAAACCTCACATAGTACAGCTCTGTTTGTTAAAATAGCGTTTAATAGCTTAAAATACTCACAAACATAGGGTCATATGACTGCGCACGGGAGGCACGGGCTCTCCCCCGTGCCTCCCGGTCAGGCTCGTTGGTTCCGCTCTGCTTCCGCCGCCAGTCCGCAGCTCATAAGACTGTCGCTTCCACGCTGCCGCTGTGCGTTGAAGCGACCGTCTTATGAGCTGCGGACTGAGCTGCGGACATTAGACAAAGGGCATATTCCCACTTCGTCATCCCAGAATTGCTGTATCTTTGCGCATGACCAAATGCAATGAAATAAGTTTGCATTCAACACTGTACATTTGGTGCAACAGTTTTTATAGCGAGCCGGTGATGCAGCATACTAAAAGTCATATTTAGCACGAAACATAAATAAAAGGCATGACTTCCTCCATTTTTTGCTTGTCATTAGTCCCCATAAGGCAGTATTACCATCAACTATCTTTTCCTCTCAACTATATTTTCCCCTATCTGTTCGTCCTCTAAGTAGGGGATCCAACTTATACAATTTTAAGCTTTGTTTTTTTTTTTGTTTTTTTTTTTTTGGATGATAATTTGTGCTAGAGTTTTCTGGAGTTCTGACAAACATAGATTCCGCAGATGGGCCTTAGTGTATGACCTGATTTGTGCATACATAAGATTTACTAAGCTTTGGGGAGTTGATATTCCCTCTATACTTCCCTGAAGGTTAGCCAGCTGTGTTCTTCAAGATTAAGAAAAGTTCCCAGCTTAACTAGTCCCTTATCCTCCCAGATGCTGTATGTTTCATGCATCATCCCTGGAGTGACTCCAGGGTGCCCCCAAAATGGCACGTATTTCAATATTGCCCAGGGAAGCCCGAAATACCAGGGCTGTGGAGTCGGGAAAAAATGCACCGACTCCGACTCCTAATGAATTTGTAACTGTAATTAAAATAGAAAATATGATAAAATGTTCTATTTCTCAGATAATAGTCATTAAAAATAATGTGTATATATATATACAGTAATAGCTGTGCTTAGTCCACAAAAATGAAATAAACCAATCAAAATTAGTTACTTGTGCTGCTTCAATAAAGCAGTCCCCGTATTTTTAAGGTCAGATATACATATCTGATTGTGACTGTATATATGATGTGTACACAGGAATCTCTTATATATACTAAATAACATCTATGCTGTAAGAATAAAGCCCGATGTGTAGCTGTGTCACTAATAGAGATGGTCAATGAGATGGAAATAATTCTGCATTGATGCTCATTTATGCAAATGTATGCACTCCCTTTGCTGATGAAATCAAATAATTTGATATGTTGTTAAAATTTGGTTTAGTGACTGCAAATTAAAGGGTACCTGAGACGGATGAAAAGTAAAGTTTTATACATACCTGGGGCTTCCTCCAGCCCCCTTCAGGCTAATCAGTCCCTCGCTGTCCTCCACCACCCGGATCTTCTGCTAAGAGTCCTGGTAATTCAGCCAGTCAGCGCTGTCCGGCCGCATGCCGCTCCCACAGCCAGGAACATTCTGCACCTGCGCAATAGTGCTGCACAGGTGTAGTATGCTCCTGGCGGTGGAGTGTGTGCATGCGCACTACGCCCGACTGGCTCAAGTACCTGGACTCATAGCAGGAGATCCAGGTGGTGGAGGAGGACAACCAGGGATGGATTATCCTGAAGGCGGCTGGAGGAAGCCGCAGGTATGTATAAAACTTTAATTTCATCAGTCTCAGGTTTACTTTGTTACACAGTAGTACTATACTCTACATATGCACTCCCCACAGAGCTGCAGGGAATCCACTGAGAATGCTGTGCACATTGAACACAGAGGTGTTGTCTGTTTACAATCTCCTCATTCCCCTGCAGAGTACCTGCACATCATTCTTACATGTTCCCACACTTACATTGCCTAGGGCCTGATAGATGTTCTTTGTTCCGGTTTGTACCTTTTACAAGTACTCTTACCAAGGACTAGTTTTAGTCTAAAGGGAATAAATATAGTAGTCTACATATCCTTCTCACTTCAGTTGTCTTGTAAAATTCCTAAGCGTTGGCAGTTAAGAGACGAATTTCACGTTACATACTTTTAATCAACAAAATTGTAATATGCAAATTAGAGGAGTCGGTGGAATCCTAAACTGAGGAGTCGGTGGATTTTTGGACCGACTCCACAGCCCTGCGAAATACTTGCGGATTCAGATTGGCTCTTGAGTGAGATACAGATGCTCTGCTGTCAGGGTGACAGCAGAGCGAGCGGTTGCAGTGACGTAGACAGCGGTGGTAAGGGCGACCATACGGCAGCCAGGATAATTAAAATCTATGCCTTGCCTAAATATAAAGAGATCACTGGGAACAGAAGTGACACTGTTGGAAACCGGGAATACAAGAAGTAATCATAATAGGGGTGGAACACTATACCATGTATGGTTTTATCCTCTTTTCTCCCTTCCCAAGTAACATGGGATGTTTTCCGTCAAAGGGCTCTATTCATAACATTTTTGCGGTAAAAAAAATAAACTTGGAGGGAAAATACAGCATCGGTATTTTAGACCTTTTGTGTGCTAATTCATAAAAAATTTTTACACTTGCGATAAAAGGTCGGGGAATTCCTGAACTAAACTGGCGGTGCTGGCTGAGTTGATACATTTTCTCTGTGCAGAGACAGTTACAATAAAGGAGGCAGCCCCAACTTCCCTTAAAAAAAAATAAAAAAAAATCACATCTAAACTGCCTCTCCTTGTCCTGAATCTTCTCTGAATCTGAGGCCTGGAACCCACTACAAATCGCAAAACGCTATCGCAATCGCGAGTCTTGTAAGCTATTTCATGAGCGTTTTCCAGTGCTTTTGGGAGAGATTTTAAAAAGTGTAAGCTTTTTGCCAGCGATTCTGTAGCGATTTTAATTCTGATTGGTCCTTTCAATGTATCAGAATTTTATTACAGCTTGCAATCGCACTTAGTGATTTGTCAGCGCTTCAGTACATTACATTGAAGCGCAAACGCTCCCAAAATGCTGTATGTCCTGCGATTGCGATTTTGCTAATCGCAATCGCTACTTTGGAATTTGTTACATTTATTTACATTGGCAGAGCGTTTAGGGAAAGCGCTAGCGATTTAAAGAGAGTCTGAAGCGAGAATAAATCTCGCTTCAGAGCTCATAAATAGCAGGGGCACGTGTGCCCCTGCTAAAACGCCGCTATCCCGCGGCTAAACGGGGGTCCCTTCACCCCCAACCCACCCCCCGCAAAAGAGTGTCGTAGAAAGGTCGCAGATTTATTGCTTCCTGGAGGCAGGGCTAACGGCTGCAGCCCTGCCTCCAGTCGCGTCTGTCAGCGGCGCATCGCCGCCTCTCCCCCGCCCCTCTCAGTGAAGGAAGACTGAGAGGGGCGGGGGAGAGGCGGAGATACGCGCTGACAGACGCGCGTGGGGCAGGGCTGCGGCGGTTAGCCCTGCCCCAACCAGGAAGCGCTCCCCCGCTGCACCGAGGGGGATTTAGGGGTGAAGGGACCCCCGTTAAGCCGCGCTATAGCGGCGTTTTAGCAGGGGCACACGTGCCCCTGCTATTTATGAGGTCTGAAGCGAGATTTATTCTCGCTTCAGACTCTCTTTAAAGCGCTCCCTAAATGCTCAAAATCGCTCTAGTGGGTTCCAGCCCTCATAGTCTTTCTAAACAGTCTAATTGCCGCAGCTTAGAAGAACTTCAAGAAATGTTACACATGCAGGCTTTCTGATGAGAAATTTATCTGAAAACAGGTACCCAGGGGGTTAAAAAACATAGCCTGGGTATTCCGGAAAGCCTTTTTTTTTTTTTTTTTTTTTTTTTTACTGCTTTCACTGCTGCTGCCTGGGAGGTCTGTCTCCATTAACTTGGTTGTTATCCGCTGGCTTATCGCCTTTTCTAAACAGCCGGTATTCTCCGTCCTGATACCGCCTGCTCTAATCTTTATGAATTGACATGTAGTGACGTGTTGTGATAATCACCGCACAAGGCGGTAATTTCCCGCACAGCTCAGGAATTGTAGCTTTTCATGCGGAAACAGCTTTTATGAATGGACACTTTGGTAAATGGTCGGTGAAGTCAGCTGTTTTGAGCATTACCACATGCGGGAATGCTTTATGTATAGAGGCCATAGACTGAGCCCAAATAACTATAATAACTGCGTACTCAGTCCGCCAACAACATCTGGTAACTGAATTTCCCGAGTCCTTGCTGGCCTGGAGGGGGAATAGTAATTAAGGCCGCTGGGACATATGCAGGAACAGGGTGAACCATTATTCTGCTTCACCCTAGTGCTGTTTTTGCATGTATGCTTACTACGCTCTTTATTATTATCATTATTATTATTGTATTTATAGAGCGCCAACATATTACGCAGCGCTGTGTTGTAAGACGTGACATGAGACGTTTTTTGGCCGCTGGGTAACACCGATGTGTGTCAAACGTGATGCGTCCAGTGTTACTAATCACTGCTATAAGCGCCTTTAGTCTGCAATCAAATTGTGGCCTCCAGCCGCAAGTGGCTGAATTGCCCAACAAGTGTGCAGTTCATCCTCCAGTAGGAAAGAGTCTACTTTCTGATTCTGATATCTTCATTGATGGTATCATGTTTTTCATGCTTAGTAATGGTCTTAAGGATTTTGCTGTATTAAAGCATTTTTATTTTGTCCCAACAGAAATTCTGTGTGGAAGTTCCTCCAGTCCATGCAGCATGACAGGCGAGGGTGGTATCCTTTCGATAAGTTTTTAAACATGGGACTGGACACACTGTCATCAACTGATGATGATTCTACCTCATCAGAGGAGGATTTTGATTCATTACATTACTTTGGAACTATGAGAGGGAATGTAGTTGGTTTGCGCTACTATAGTGGACTGGTAAGTTTATTAATAGAAACTAAAGGAAACAAGCTAAAGCAACACCAACAAACTAATACTGTACTACAGATAGCTACCGCCCCATGCAGTGTTTATCTAATCCATTTGCTCACAACATAACTTGTCTTGCAACGTATAATACAGTATATTCTCGTTATAGTAAACTCTGATATAGTAAACTAAGCATCCAGGTCCCAGCCAAGCATCATAAGTATATGGGAGTAACCCATGGTATAGTAAACCCTGATATACAGTTAGGGCCAAACTTATTAGCCCCCCCCCCTCCCCCTTTATAAAATTAGACCATACTCTTGATTTATCCATGAAAATGATCATTAACCCCTTCAGTACCAGTGGTCTCTGTAACCCTTAAAGTTCAGAGACTGCTAGTACCAAAAACTGCTGCATGCTGATGAATCACTGCTACCGCCATACACGTCACAGGCCTGTCTCCTCAGGACACCGGATTTCTCTGACCGTCTGATCAATGTAAGCCAATGGGATTTGCCCACATTGGTGACAGTGTCAAGAGCCAATGAAATAGGCTGTGACCGGGTCATGGAGCTATAATGTCATACCGACAGCGGAGCGAGTGAGCTGCGGCGGTGGGAAGACAGTAATGATTGGCAGGATCGCCAAGAGTGCGTGGCGGCGGTGAGGTGGAATTTACATCCAGGCATCAATAACAGCTTCCAACAAGGGCATCGATTTCAACCACTGCCAAAGGGCCTGTCCTTCAGTTTCAGTGTGTTAATGCAAAGCAGCTGCCGGTGCCACAATGTCGTGCTGCTTATAGCTTAGTTTCAGATACTTAAAGAGAAGGTGCGAGCTGGATAAAAAAATAAGATCTACTTGGGGCTTCCTCCAGCCCCTGGCAGCCTACGTGTCCCTCACCGCAGCTCCCAGTCGGTGGCCCGGGGTCCCCTCTGTTGCAGTCGGCATCTTCTGCACGTGGCCACGCCACTCTCGATCATGTGACTTGGAGCATACTGCGCAGAACACTCCAGACCACGTGAGCGCAGCCACAAGCTCGTGCAGGCGCAGAAGATGCAGGCATCTGCAACGGAGGGGACCCCAGGCCACCGGCTGGGAGTGGAGCTGCAGCAAGGGACACATAGGCTGCCAGGGGCTGGAGGAAGCCCCAGGTAAGTAGATCTTATTACTTTACTTTTATCCATCTCGCACCTTTCCTTTAATGTCATTCTGTATTGAGGGGGGAGGAGTAAAGGTAAAACAAATTCTGGAGATGTGGAAGACGACCAATTATTTCTTCCTCATATTTCCAGAGTGATACTGTGGATGCCTTTTATGTAATGTAGAGCAGCTAGTGAGCGCGGCTGTGAAAATCAATATGATTTTGTCTATGACCTTACATCTATGGAAGGTAGATGCTTTCTGATTCCAGAAGAATGAGTAAAAGACAGACATTATTTCAGTATTAACAAGAAATGCTTTCTGATATAAATGGAAAATATGCATACACACCTCAGGTGCACTTTATAAAAGATGCCCTTTCTATGAATGCTTACATACGTTACATAAATGATGCGTTCTGTGGAAATGAAATAATGCCTGCAGATGTACAAAACTGTTAATGTTCCAGATTAACAATAATGAAATGGTGGCACTTCAGCGTGAGCCAAACAACCAATATGACAGGAATGCAGTGAAGGTAAACAATGTTTATGGGGAACAAATCGGCCACATCAAGAAGGAGCTTGCTGCAGCTTTGGCCCATATCATGGACCAAAAGTTAGCAAAGATTGAAGGGTAAGTTTATCATTATTACTGATTAATTTAATTAAGACCTGATATATAGAACTGATACAGTATCTTCTGCCGTATATAGTCATGTCACTATTATTATTATTGATTTATATAGCAGTTTTGGTGGGATCCCATTAACTTATCAGCTTTGTTTCAGCCATTGAGTCTCTAGTTTGGCTGCTGTGCACCGCCATGTCCTCCTGATCCTGCTGCTTTTTTGGGTCCCTCACTGCTGCCGCTTTATTTCAGCTTTATTCTGGATTTTGACATCCATTGCTGATATTAATCTTGAAATTACATTATGGCGGTGGAGAGAGGAACCCAGAATGAGAGCTTGGATGGATACAGCAGAAGATATGGCAATGATACCCAGAGTACATGTAAGCGTGCAGCAGCCAAACTAAGGAGACTTGATGGGAATCAGGAAGAGGTATCTATACCAATCTCTTCTCAGCATGCCTTGCTGCATATTTTGCATTGATGGGAATCAGTGGTGTGGGGAACATTCCACTTGTTCCAGGTTGTTGGAGTAAAGGCTCCCTCATTTTATCAGGTCAACCATTTTTACCTGTAAAAATAAGAGGGGGGGGGCTTGATTTACGTTGGGGTATACAGGCAGTCCCCTACTTACAAGCAGGTTCCATTCTGGGAGATTGTTTGTAAGTTGAATTTGTTTGTAAGTTGAGTCCTGCGTTTAACATGGTGAAGCATGGATAAATGATTTACTTTTGGACAACTCTGGATTTAAACATAGTATACAGTTGGTTGTTTTCAATGTGCTTTTAAAATGTTTGAAGGTTGATACTACTGATAACAGTTTATACAATACTGTAACATTTATCAACAAAAATATGTAATAAAAAAAAGCAGTATTCATATAGTTTCTGCATGAAGACAACTTACAACAGAGTCCCAGATATCCGGCACCAGCAGGGATCACCTGATGCAGATTGGTTGAGCAACCGGCTGAAAAAAGCACACCACCAATCGCCCCAAGCATTCTCCCCCCAAAGGAACACTATGGCGAAGAATTTTAAAATTGAAAATATGTGCAAACATATACAAATAAGAACGTTTTTCCAGAGTAAAATGAGCCATAAATTACTCTTCTACTATGTTGCTGTCCCCTACAGTAGGTAGTAGAAATCTGACAGAACCGACAGGTTTTTGGACCAGTCCACCTCTTCGGGCTGGTGCACACCAAAACCCGCTAGCAGATCCGCAAAATGCTAGCAGATTTTTAAACGCTTTTTTTTATTTTTATGAGGCGTTTTGCGGATTGCTGCTGCGGTTTTCAGTATAGTAGATTTCATATATTGTTACAGTAAAGCTGTTACTGAACAGCTTCTGTAACAAAAACGCCTGCAAAACCGCTCTGAAGTGCCGTTTTTCAGAGCGGTTTGCGTTTTTTCTATACTTAACATTGAGGCAGAAACGCATCCGAAATCCAAAAAATGCCTCACCCAGGCATTTTTCGTTTCTGCAAAACGCCTGCCGCTCTGGTGTGCACCACCCCATTGAGATACATTGACCAAGCAGATCCGCAGCTGCAAGTGGATCTGAAAACGCCCAAAAAGCCGCTCGGTGTGCACCAGCCCTTCATGTGGATTCTTAGGGATTTGTTTATTTTCAAAAGCACTTAGTGAATGGCAGTTGCTCTGTCCAACTGCCAATAAACTGTGTAGCGAGCAGGGAAGCTGCCCAGCATCATTGTTTAAATCATCTTTATTTTAAATTTTCAAAATATGAACTTCATACAGACTTAATATATAATATAACAAGAACCACTAATAATTATTTTTTTTTCTCCATATAGTGTTACATCTGTATTGTACAATATAAATAGAAATATCCCCCTCAATCCCAATAATAATTCCTCAATACACCACTTTCTAGTGTTACCCCTTATATCGCATGTATCACTAATGACCTTATATCTCTCTCGTGGATTCTCCCACCTCCCTAGTTTCCATACACCCCTACTCACACCTCCCAACTAACTCCATCTAACTTCCATTCACTCCCCTCCCCCCATGGGTCAGTCTATTGCATTTTCATTTTTACTCTCCTTTGCTCAACACCACCTATCACCTGTCGCTTCAGGGGGCTCTCGTCTATTCCGACTACCCCCTCATTCTCCTATATTCATCCGAAGTTTTAAATTCCTGCCATTGCCTCCCATCTCTCCTCGTGTCTCCCTATATCTCCATGTACAAAGCTAGTTAGTTCCTCCATCTTCCAGACTCTTATTTCTACAAACCACTCCCATATTGCTGGGCTCTGAGTCGATTTCCAGTGCATTGCTATGAGGGCCCTGGCTGCATTATCCAGAAATCTTATCAGAGACCTCTCATATTTCTTCAATGGCCACTCATTGCAATGCAGCAGAAAGAAAGCAGGATCCTCCGGGGGTTCTTCCCCTGTTTGAAGAATATATATTCTTTAAAGGTCTCCCAAAACACCTGTATCTTTTTACCCCCCCCCCCCCAAAAAAAAAAAATATCCCTCTCCACACCTCCAGCACAACGCTGAAGTACCTGGGAACATCCTGCTCAACCTTACAGGTATAAGGTACCACCTCGTAAATATCTTATATCCTGCTTCCTGCCCCCTTGTGGATATGGATGACTTACTTGCCCACTTAGTTATTCTCTTCCATTGCTCTACTGTAAATGTTTTTCCAAGGTCCTTTTCCCATCCGGCCCGCACTAAGGCAGCAGGTTCTTCAGTGTTATTCAGTAACGCATAAACCTTTGTAAGGGTCCCTCTTTCTTGGCCCTTCCCCCTACATATCTCTTCAAATGGGGTATTTTTTTTAGCTTTTGTTATACCATAAATTGTGTAGCCTGCATATTATGTCTCTGGGGGTTCCTTTTCTCTGGGCACTGCCCACAGGGCCCTATGTGCTCGATCAAATTTTATCTTATGGTCCTCTGGGTACCCCAACAGATCATTAAACAGGGCTTGTAAATATGTCGTCATATCCTCTCCTTGTACCGTCTCTGGGACCCCCTTTACCCTCAATTTATTTCTTCTTTCACGGTTTTGCATATCTTCAATCTCATAATTCAGACTGATGTTTATGCTTCTTTATTTCTCACTTGTTTTCTTTAAAATGTCTATTTCCGTCTAACTTTTTCACGGTTTCCTCCATGGTCCCAGTCCTCCCCTGTGGCTTGACCATTTCTTCTCTAACCTCTATCTCTGCCTTCATTGAAGCCACTATTTGATCTGTTTGGGCCTCTTGCCTTGTTGGCATAGTCCGCAAGCACCTCCATATCTCCTCCAAGCTATTACCTTGGTTAGTTTCAGACCCCGGAGAGCTTGTGTTAGATGGTGGAAGGAAATTTTCAGCTGATGCTTTCCCCTCCACAGACATTCTACCTGTAGCGGCTCTATCTGAGGTTGGAAAAAATTTACTAACTGATCTGAGTTGCTGTTTCTATTTCTTTAAGAGTAGAATTCTTCGCCTTTTTATCCTTATCTTTCACCATTTTTTCAGTTTAGGACACCAATCTAATCGAATTTCCCCACAGACAGTTCACCGGTTAACAAGGTAACCACCCAGCTCCCGTTACAGTGTGGCGGGTTAGAGAGTTCACAGATCAGTTAATAGCAGACTATCACCAGTACTTCACACATTGTAGGACAGGCATTAAATCCAGTTCACTTCACTACTTAGCAGGATAGCAGTTTATTTCACTTCACAACATAGCAGGGCAGCAGGCTACCAATATCGTTAACAGTTAAGTGTTGCTTGTATTTCCCAGTCTAAAAAGACCTTATCAGCTCACTTCATGATATCGCAGCTATCACAGACCAGCAGGGAAACTGTCCCATCAATAACACACAGTCTCTAGTGCTTTGTGGTATAATAAGCCTATAGTTCAGTCCAATCTACTTGACAACACCGCACGCTAGCAACCAAATTCATTTCACAGTGCAATAAACTCCTGCTTCGTTCACATGAGGCGCCCAGGCTGCTTCTCCCGCTGCCTCCTCCGCTGTGGCTGCCCGCTTGTGTTTCTTCTGTCACCCGCGGCTGGCCTCCGCTGATCCTCCGCCCACCGCTCCTGCGATTTTCACATGGGGTACCCGGACATCCTACCCAGGACACCCGAACTGTCCTGCAGCCTAGTCTGGCAGCTCCGGGGCCCTGCTAGACGGCGGTTCACTCCACGCTGAGCTGGGAGCTCAGGATCACGCTCCCTCACTCCTGCATAGCAAGCTCCTCCCCCTTCACTAAGTGCTCCAGCATCATTCTTTAAATCCTTTTTAGGGCATATCTTTGTAAAGAATAAAAGCCTTACTGAGAATCCCCTATGAAGAGATGGACTAGTCCAAAACATGTCACTTCTGTCAGATTTCTACTACCTACTGTGACAGCAACATAGGAGAAATTTACCGTACATTGGAGAGTAATTAATGGCTCATTTTACTCCTGGAAAAAAAACGTACTTCTTATTTGTCTGTTTGCACATATTTTAAATTTTACAATTTTTCGCCATAGTGTCCCTTTTATTATCATTAAGCTGCCCCCCAGGATCAGAAGGCAAGCTATTTAGATTTGTAAGTACATGGTTATAGTTTAACTATTTGCGTGCTAAGTCTCTGGCCCATTAACCTTCCTGGCGGTAACCCCGTTTAGTTCAGGGTAACCCTGTAGTTCGGGGTAAGCCACGCAGGAGGATTTCTCAGGCCCTGATGTGCCGATTTGCATTTTTTTTTTTTTTTTTTTTTTTGCGCAACACGCAGCTAGCACTTTGCTAGCTGCGCGTGCACTCCGATCGCCTCCGCACCAATTAGCCCCCCCCCCCCCAGACCATGTGCGCTGCCTAGCCAATCAGTGCCAGGCAGCGCTGAGGGGTGGATCGGGACTCCCAATGACGTCGGTGACGTCATCCTGCCCATCGCCATGGCCCTAGGCTCGCTACATTAATTTAAAAAAAAAAAAAACTGCTGCGCTGCCCCCTGGCGGTTTTTAATAGGCCGCCAGGAGGGTTAAAGACCAGAGACTGCTGGTTCACAAAACGGGATTTACCAATGTCATGCTGCACGCACCCGCCACTCACTTGTCGCTGTCGCCCACCCACTCTGCCGCTTCTATGATGGCAGAGCTCCCTGAGCCAATCGGGAGCCGACTTCATTGGCTCCTGACCCTGTGATCTAGTGTGCTGCAGCGCTGAAAGAGCGGCGCAGTCGGTGGGTATGTGTGGCGGGGATGATCGAAATCTACGCCCTGGCAGGGTTAACGCCTCCCAAACAGGGCGTAGATTTCAATTAGCATAGTCTGGAAGTGGTTAATGTTTGTGCCCAACTCCGATATCACAGTTGATCTTGATTATTGTACACTAAGCATATACATTCTACAAATATATTTTTTTATCTTAGTATAGTGCCATATGGGGCAAACAATGCCTTTACTGTGCCAGTGAACCTGAGTTTTTGGGGAACGCCAGAAAACAAGCAAGTGGTTTTAGACCACATGAAGAAATTTGGGTTTCAATTTGGACCCCTGCCCAAAAAAAGTGAGTACTGTAATGTGGATATTTTTTTTCTTTTAATTAAAACCGATTACTTGAGCAACAAAGTATTTTGGATAGAGACCATCTTGGTGAACATTTCCAAAAATGTGAGGTGATTGCCTGAGATGAACGAGAATGTTTTGTGGAATTGAAATCGCCCTGGAGCGTGCATGGGGGCATGGGCTGTGTATGGGGGGGGGGAATGGTTCGGAGGGAATGCCTCCGTTCTGATGCACTTTATGCTGCATTCCATCTTTTGTCACTTCTGCCTTATAAACTGGAGCTTCCACTCTGAAGGCAGAAGTGTATGAAGAGGAAATGCAGAACGTAGCACTTCGGAAGGGAGATGGTGGGCCTAGGTGAGTTTATAGAGAAACTCAGACCAAGAATTGAACTTTATCCCAATCAATAGCTTATGGCCCCTTTTAAATGAGAAATCTATTCCTTTTCACAAACAGACCATCAGGGGGCGCTGTATGACTGATATTGTGGTGACACCCCTCCCACAAGACACTCTGAGGACTGTGGTACTTCTGGCAGTTTCCTGTCTGTGAACCTTGTTGCATTGTGGGAAATAGCTGTTTACAGCTGTTTCCAACTGCCCAAAAAGCATGCAGCAGTTACATCACCTGCCAACAGTAAAAATGTCACCATGTAATAAATGTCAGAATGTAAATCGGGGATTTACAATGGGCAAACACTGACTAAATCATTTATACATAATTATTGTAAAAATGAAGCATATTACATTATTTTCACTACTGTTCCTCTTTAACACCTGCATATGCAGCTCGTGCCCCCCTCACTTTTTGCAACATCATTGTTCTTGCTCATTCCTAGTCACAGCTATGTAGGTTTGAACCAGGAAATTCAGAACATGGAGCCCTTTCAACACTGCCCTAACCCTCTCTGCCAAGAACTTCTTGATGCACCCCCTCCTTTCGTGTCACCAGCCCCTCCCTCTAGATTGTAAGCCTTTGGCAGGACCCTCTCCCCTTGTGTATCATACATGACTGTGTGCACTTTTCCCAGAATTATGGGAACTTGTATTTTACCACTACCACTCCAGTGTATGATTTGGCATTGTATTACTATCTGCATTGTGCTGTGTATCTTATTTCTTATTACCTGTATTGTTGTATCTATTGTCTATTACCTTTATTGTGCTGTCACTTCTGTTTTCATTGTCCGTAATTCTATTTATTGTACAGCGCTGCGCAATATGTTGGCGCTATAAAAATCCAATAAATAATGGACACCAGATGTGATCGATGCTGCAGATTTGAAACTCGCACCTCCAGCACCATAAGCGCGTCGTAGTCCCTCGCCGTCCTCCCGCGGTCTGCCGTTCAGCTGCAGGCAGCTCCGGTAACTCGTTCCACCTTGTCAGTAGGGGGTCTTCTGCACATGCGAGAGGAAGCCCCAGGTAAGTATCTAATCTGCAGCATCAATTGGCTCTTGTACTTTAAGTTTAGGGGGCTTCTCATATACTGCTGCTGAGCTAAAATAAAGGCCCATACACACTGCTGACATCGCCCATCGGGGATCTGATTGCAATCCTACAGGCGACATTGCTGGGCCAACACTGACAGATGCAAAGTCAGCTGTGTAGCTGACAATGGGCTCTGTTAAAATGCGGGGAAGGGTTGATGGGACGGCGCACATGTGATGTCACACAGCGGGGAACCGACGTGCACAATGGAGTTGGCCGTCGCTCTGCCAGGTGGATCCCTTGTGGAGCGCTGGTCGCTATACACACGCATGACTATCGACTGAGGCGGCCATCATCGACCGCCTCAGACTTTTTTAATCATGCGTGTGTGCGAGCCTTAAAGTGGTCTGAAAGTCATAATTTCTGCTTTTGCTCTAAAAGATTCCTCAACTTGAGCTACTATCCCAGAATTTTTTTGAATTTTTTTTAAGCAGAACATCACTGAACTGGCTAAACAAAGCACCTTGTCCTGCTATTCAGCTTCAAATCCGCATCCAAACTGGAGATAACAGTATCTTTGTTTGCATTCCAATGTTGAAACGTGTGTGTGAATACAGTATAACAAGTGAAAAGGAGCTCTCTTTGAAGCTTTCTGTGCTTCAAGCACACAAACCACTCAGAACAGCTAATTAGATTATTAGTTAATATATAATAAAAAGCAGTTTGACTAAAATGCAATTGCAGGTTTCGGGGCAAGATAAACTACACTTTGGGATATTATTTGTAAACAGACGATATTACTTGTGCACAAAAGAAAATATGATAACCGTATGAGTAATAAAAAGTAGGAAAACCAAGTACACGTAAGGTGCTCTGACTCTCTTGGCTGCATGCTTTAGAATCATTTGCTTTCGCCAAGCACACAGATTGATGTGTCCAGAATTGCTTGTTGTAGAATCCAACAGGTCAGGATGCCAGCCAGGGAAAAGGTGTTTGCAAATCAATATTAATAATGAATATAACTTTGGAGATACTTTTATTTTTTATTTTTAGTGCCTAATTAAATTATGTAACTCAGATATCTTTAAGAGGAATAGATTGCAGGTTCCAAGCCTTTGTATGTGTGATTTGTATTAGACTAGCCGGCAACAATTGGGATTCTCCTGGTTATAATTTAGTAGTGTTTCTCTGGGCGTTTGTGGTGTCTTGTAGTTATGGGTCATCTACTTAGAATTCTGCCAGCTGCCTGAGACTTGTCTACCGGTTTCGCTGGCGAAATTCAAACCTCTTCAGAAATAACATTGTGACCATCCTTGGCATCTCCGTTCCCCTCAGGGCGGCTAGCTGCACGTTTCCAGCTGTACCACATGGAGGCTGAAGCCTACATAGTTTGGGACACATAAGCCTACCTCTTATTTAGCCGTCTATTATTATTTTATTGCGGACATTTTTGCCCAGTTGAAGTCAGTTTGACATATAATTGTGGTAATTCCCCCCCCCCCCCCCCCCCCCTTTCTCCAAAAGGACCTCCGAGGGTGTCCAGTGGTTCGCCTGTGTAGCAGCCTGCACGCTATGTCAGTCCGCTAATTCAAGCAAGCCACACAGAACAGGGCTCACCGGCCAGTGCAGGGACTTAACACACCAAACGTCTCCCCCCCCCGCCTACAGTACTGTCTGCTCATGTATCATATAAAAACGATTTACTGATTAGAAACCTCCATGGTACAAGTGCAGACAAGGTTTCCTGCTGCAAAACAGCAGCAGACAAGCTATGCAACATCTCAGAGCATTAAAGCGGATCCGAGATGAAAAACTAACTATAACAAGTAACTTGTATATATATCTTCTCTAAAGTTTTTAGATAGTTTACACAGCAAATCTAGCTGAAAACAGCTTCAATAGAATAGGATTATTACTTCCTGTAATACGACAGCAGCCATGTTTGTAAACATTACACACAGCACTCAGCCTCTGAAAAAAACTTAACCCCCCCCCCCCCTTCCTCCCCTCTGACTAGTAATACCTCCCGCTCCTCCTGCCCAGACTGTGCTCCCATGAACCCTTGCTACTGCCAAGGCTCTCTGAAAACCTGTGGGCGAGGCTTGTTTAGTTTAGGGAATTAGAGTATTAAAACAAAAAAGGATTTGGCTTGAGGAATGCCCTATAAACAATAGGAAAGGAACACAATTATGCAATGAGTAAAAGTTCATCTTAGATCCACTTCAAAGGAAACCTGACAATCACAATCTACTTTGAATATGTGGGAATATGGAAGTTGTGTTGGATAATTCCACTAGCTTCTTAGCGCCCGCGAGACCAGCAGAGGCAGTGCGCCTCTATTAGATGCTAGCTGACTGTACAGCAGTGTAACCGCTCCACATCTGAGTGCATATATGTAATTAAGGTGCCGGAAAATTTGGGCACAGGGCAAAGCCGAAAAACATCTCATTTTACTTCTGAAAAAGTTCCAGCGGGGTTAATTACTATTCCCCTCCAGGCTGCTGTGGACTTGGGTAAGATGTAAATTAGCTGCCAGCTATTGCTGGTGGCCAAATTACGCTGTTATTATAGTAATTTAGACTCTGTATTTTGACAATGCCCAAATTGTTGTCTGAGTGCCGCTATAGCTGTAATTCACATTACTGCTTAAAGGGATACTGTAGGGGGGTCAGGGGAAAATGAGTTGAACTTACCCGGGGCTTCTAACGGTCCCCCGCAGACATCTTGTGTTGGCGCAGCCACTCACCAATGCTCCGGCCCCGCCTCCAGTTCACTTCTGGAATTTCAGACTTTAAAGTCTGAAAACCACTGCGCCTGCGTTGCCGTGTCCTCGGTCCCGCTGATGTCACCAAGAGCGCACAGCGCAGGCCCAGTATGGTCTGTGTCTGCGCAGTACACTCCTGGTGACATCAGCGGGAGTGAAGACATGGCAACGCAGGCGCAGTGGTTTTCTGACTTTAAAGTCAGAAATTCCAGAAGTGAACTGGAGGCGGGGCCGGAGCATCGGTGAATGGCTGCGCAGGCACAGGATGTCTGCGGGGGTCCATTAGAAGCCCCGGGTAAGTTCAACTGATTTTCCCCCGACACCCCTACAGTATCCCGTAGCGCGTCCAAATTTCCTGCTCGCTATTGAGTACCTAATAGATGCACGCTGCCTATGCTGGTCTCGCCTGCACTGAAAAGCCATTGTAGTGATCCAGTACAACTTTCACAGCCCTATAGGAGGGAGAGGGATTTATATTATGACAGGTATATGTTATGTAATCTGTCTGAAGCCTGTCAGGAAGACTGAGAACCAGTCAGTAAGAAATACATGTTGTGCAGTTAAAATTAAATACAATTAGTTTTTACACTTTCAAAAAATCGATTTTAACCACTTAACGACCGCCCCCAGCCGATGGGCGGCGGCAAAGTCCGGGCCCAAACGACCGCAATACGCCCATCGGCGGGGGCGGCTGCGGGAGTGGCTATGCGGCGATCGCGTCATTTGTGACGCGATCAGCCGCCGGGGACTGGCTCCGCCCACCGCTCGCTGTAACCCGCCGGCCGTTCGGAAGCGCCGGCGGGTTACTAGCTGCCCGATCGCCGCACGGAAAGTGTATAATAGGCTTTGTAATGTATACAAAGCCTATTATACTGGCTGCCTCCTGCCCTGGTGGTCCCAGTGTCCGAGGGACCACCAGGGCAGGCTGCAGCCACCCTAGTCTGCACCCAAGCACACTGATTTTTCCCCCCCCCCTGCCCCCTGATCGCCCACAGCACCCCTCAGACCCCCCCCCTGCCCACCCCCCAGACCACTGTTTGCACCCAATCACCCCCCTAATCACCCATCAATCACTCCCTGTCACTATCTGTCAACGCTATTTTTTTTTTTTTTTTAGTCCCTAATCTGCCCCCTACTCCCTCCTGATCACCCCCCCCCCCCCACCCCTCAGATTCTCCCCAGACCCCCCCCCCCCCCCCCGTGTACTGTATGCATCTATCCCCCCTGATCACCCGTCAATCACCCGTCAATCACCCCCTGTCACTGCCACCCATCAATCAGCCCCTGTCACTGCCACCCATCAATCAGCCCCTAACCTGCCCCTTGCGGGCAATCTGATCACCCACCCACACCAATAGATCGCCCGCAGATCCGACATCAGATCACCTCCCAAATGCAGTGTTTACATCTCTTCTCTCCTCTAAACACCCACTAATTACCCATCAATCACCCCCTATCACCACCTGTCACGGTTACCCATCAGATTAGACCCTAATCTGCCCCTTGCCGGCACCCAATCACCCGCCCACACGCTCAGATTGCCCTCAGACCCCCCCCTTATCAATTCGCCAGTGCAATATTTACATCTGTTATTCCCTGTAATAACCCACTGATCACCTGTCAATCACCTATCAATCACCCCCTGTCACTGCCACCCATCAATCACCCCCTGTCACTGCCACCCATCAATCAGCCCCTAACCTGCCCCTTGCGGGCAATCTGATCACCCACCCACACCAATAGATCGCCCGCAGATCCGACATCAGATCACCTCCCAAGTGCAGTGTTTACATCTCTTCTCTCCTCTAAACACCCACTAATTACCCATCAATCACCCCCTATCACCACCTGTCACGGTTACCCATCAGATTAGACCCTAATCTGCCCCTTGCGGGCACCCAATCACCCGCCCACACCTCAGAACGTCCTCAGACCCCAGCCCTGATCACCTCGCTAGTGCATTGCTTGCATCTATTTCCCCCCTCTAATCACACCTTGAGACACCCATCAATCACCTCCTGTCACCCCCTAGCACACCTTCCCATCAGATCAGGCCCTAATTTGCCCCGTGTGGGCTCCTGATCACTCGGCCAAACCCTCAGGTCCCCCTCAGACCCCCTTCCGATCACCTCCCCAGTGCATTGATTGCATCTATTTTCCCCTCTAACCGCCCCCTGAGACACCCATCAATCACCTCCTGTCACCCCCTAGCACTCCTATCCATCAGATCAGGCCCAAAACATCCTGTCATCTAAGATGCCACCCTGCTTATGACCGGTTCCACAAAATTTGCCCCCTCATAGACCACCTGTCATTAAAATTTGCAGATGCTTATACCCCTGATCAGTCATTTTGAGAAATTTGGTTTCCAGACTACACAGTTTTGGGCCCGTAAAATGCCAGGGCAGTATAGAAACCCCACAAGTGACCCCATTTTAGAAAGAAGACACCCCAAGGTATTCTGTTAGGTGTATGATGAGTTCATAGAAGATTTTATTTTTTGTCAAAAGTTAGCGGAAATTAGATTTTTATTGTTGTTTTTTTTCACAAAGTGTCATTTTTTCACTAACTTGTGACAAAAAATAAAATCTTCTATGAACTCACCATACCCCTAACGGAATACCTTGGGGTGTCTTCTTTCTAAAATGGGGTCACTTGTGGGGTTCCTATACTGCCCTGGCATTTTAGGGGCCCTAAACCGTGAGGAGTAGTCTAGAAAACAAATGCCTCAAAATGACCTGTGAATAGGACGTTGGGCCCCTTAGCGCACCTAGGCTGCAAAAAAGTGTCACACATGTGGTATCGCCATACTCAGGAGAAGTAGTATAATGTGTTTTGTGGTGTATTTTTACACATACCCATGCTGGGTGGGAGAAATCTCTCTGTAAATGGACAATTGTGTGTAAAAAAAAATCAAAAATGTGTCATTTACAGAGATATTTCTCCCACCCAGCATGGTTATATGTAAAAATACATCACAAAACACATTATACTACTTCTTCTGAGTACGGCGATACCACATGTGTGACACTTTTTTGCAGCCTAACTGTGCTAAGGGGCCCAAAGTCCAATGAGTACATTTAGGGTTTCACAGGTCATTTTGAGACATTTGGGTTCAAGACTACTCCTCACGTTTTAGGGCCCCTAAAATGCCTGGGCAGTATAGGAACCCCACAAGTGACCCCATTTTAGAAAGAAGACACCCCAAGGTATTCTGTTAGGTGTATGATGATTTCATTGAAGATTTTATTTTTTGTCACAAGTTAGCGGAAATTGATATGTATTGTTTTTTTTTTTCACAAATTTTTCACTAACTTGTGACAAAAAATAAAATCTTCTATGAACTCACCATACTCCTAACAGAATACCTTGGGGTGTCTTCTTTCTAAAATGGGGTCACTTGTGGGGTTCCTATACTGCCCTGGCATTTTAGGGGCCCTAAACCGTGAGCAGTAGTCTAGAATCCAAAGGCCTCAAAATGACCTGTGAATAGGACGTTAGGCCCCTTAGCGCACCTAGGTTGCAAAAAAGTGTCACACATGTGGTATCGCCGTACTCAGAAGAAGTAGTATATTGTGTTTTGGGGTGTATTTTTACACATACCCATGCTGGGTGGGAGAAATATCTCTGTAAAAGGACAATTGTGTGTAAAAAAAATCAAACAATTGTCATTTACAGAGATATTTCTCCCACCCAGCATGGGTATGTGTAAAAATACACCCCAAAACACATTATACTACTTCTCCTGAGTACGGCGGTACCACATGTGTGGCACTTTTTTGCACCCTAAGTGCGCTAAGAGGCCCAAAGTCCAATGAGTACCTTTAGGATTTCACAGGTCATTTTGCGACATTTGGTTTCAAGACTACTCCTCACGGTTTAGGGCCCCTAAAATGCCAGGGCAGTATAGGAACCCCACAAATGACCCCATTTTAGAAAGAAGACACCCCAAGGTATTCCGTTAGGAGGATGGTGAGTTCATAGAAGATTTTATTTTTTGTCACAAGTTAGCGGAAAATGACACTTTGTGAAAAAAAACAATTAAAATCAATTTCCGCTAACTTGTGACAAAAAAAAAAAATCTTCTATGAACTCACCATCCTCCTAACGGAATACCTTGGGGTGTCTTCTTTCTAAAATGGGGTAATTTGTGGGGTTCCTATACTGTCCTGGCATTTTAGGGGCCCTAAACCGTGAGGAGTAGTCTTGAAACGAAATTTCTCAAAATGACCTGTGAAATCCTAAAGGTACTCATTGAACTTTGGGCCCCTTAGCGCAGTTAGGGTGCAAAAAAGTGCCACACGTGGTATCGCCGTACTCAGGAGGAGTAGTATAATGTGTTTTGGGGTGTATTTTTCCACATACCCATGCTGAGTGGGAGAAATATCTCTATAAATAGACAATTGTGTGTAAAAAAAAAATAAAACAATTGTCATTTATGGAGATATTTCTCCCACCCAGCATGGGTATGTGTAAAAATACACCCCAAAACACATTATACTACTTCTCCTGAGTACGGCAATACCACATGTGTGGCACTTTTTTGCAGCCTAACTGCGCTAAGGGGCCAAAAGTCCAATGAGCATCTTTAGGCTTTACAGGGGTGCTTACAATTAGGCACCCCCAAAATGCCAGGACAGTGAACACACCCCACAAATGACCCCATTTTGGAAAGTAGACACTTCAAGGTATTCAGAGAGGAGCATAGTGAGTCCGTGGCAGATTTCATTTTTTTTTGTCGCAAGTTAGAAGAAATGGAAACTTTTTTTTTTTTTTCTTTTTTTTGTCAGAGTGTCATTTTCCGCTAACTTGTGACAAAAAATAAAATCTTCTATGAACTCACCATGCCTCTCACTGAATACTTTGGGATGTCTTCTTTCCAAAATGGGGTCATTTGGGGGGTATTTGTACTATCCTGGAATTTTAGCCCCTCATGAAACCTGACAGGTGCGCAGAAAAGTCAGAGATGCTTGAAAATGGGAAAATTCACTTTTTGCACCATAGTTTGTAAACGCTATAACTTTTACCCAAACCAATAAATATACACTGAATGGGTTTTTTTTAATCAAAAACATGTTTGTCCACATTTTTCGCGCTGCATGTATACAGAAATTTTACTTTATTTGAAAAATGTCAGCACAGAAAGTTAAAAAAATCATTTTTTTGCCAAAATTCATGTCTTTTTTGCTGAATATAATAAAAAGTAAAAATCGCAGGAGGAATCAAATAGCACCAAAAGAAAGCTGTATTAGTGACAAGAAAAGGAGGTAAAATTCATTTAAGTGGTAGGTTGTATGAGCGAGCAATAAACCGTGAAAGCTGCAGTGGTCTGAATGGAGAAAAAGGCTCTGGTCCTTAAGGGGCGAAAAGACTGTGGTCCTGAAGTGGTTAAATCAGTGAGTAATTTTAATATGAAAATGCCTTAATTTCGTCATAATATCCCTTTCAGTCATGAGGGGGCCTCAGTTGATGTGTGCCACCTAGCGAGGGGATGTTTCTAGCTGCTTTACTAGTGACTCACTAGTATGATAATCTGTCAGTAGGGAGGTGAACAATGCAAGGGGAACTGCTTTTAAAGAAGAACTCCAGTGAAAATAATGTAGTAAAAAAGTGCTTAATGTTTACAATAACTTTGTATAAATGATTTAGTCAGTTTTTCCCATTGTACAATCTTTCCTCTCCCTAATTTATATTCTGACATTTATCACATGGCGACATCTTTACTGCGGGCAGGTGGATGTTAGTGGAAAGAGATGCTGCTTGCTTTTTTGGCACTTGTAAACAGCGGTTTCCCACAATGCAGCAAAGCTCTCATAGTGTGATGTCAGAACCATGGTCCTGACATCACACTGTGGGAGGGGTTTCATCACTATCAGTCATACAGAGCCCCCTGCTGATTCGTTTTTGAAAAGGAATTTTTATCATGAGAAAGGGGGTATCCGCTACTGATTGGCAGGGCTGTGGAGTCGGGACAAAAATCTTCCGACTCCGACTCCTCAGTTTATGAAACCACCGGGTACCCAAAATGGCTCCGACTCCTCGACTCCGACTCCTTAGCCCAATACTTATCAGGGCTGTGGATTTTGTACAAAAATCATCCGATTCCGACTCCTCAGTTAATGAAATCAACGACTCAAACTCTGACTCTGGGTGCCCAAGATTGCCCCAACTCCGACTCCACAGCCCTGCTGATTGGGATGAAGTTCAATTCTTGGTTAGTTTCTCTTTAAGCTATTGTCTTTTTTCAGTTGGCTCCTAAACATGAAATAAGTAATGTAACATTGATCAGGGTGTAATTATATAGTGGTGTTTTGAAGAACTATTTAAATGTACAGTTTTCCTTTAAGATCTTGTGTTTTGACAATTTTATTAACAAATTCTCTGTCATGTGATTTAGGCTCTGGAGCTCGGGAGGCTGGCCACAGCTACGCCTACTCTGCCCCGGCGCTGCAAGCTGTGCAAATGACTACTGAGCAGGTCAGTGTTACTGGATAAATCTATTTAACCACTTGAGGACTGCAGTGTTAACCCCCCCCCCCCCCCCCCCCCCCCAAAGACCAGGCCCTTTTTCTTGTAATTGGCTATTACAGCATTAAGGCCAAGCTGCAGAGCCGCACTACACAGCACACAAGTGATTTTCCCCCCCCCCCCTCCCCTTTTCTCTCCACCAACAGAGCTCTCTGTTGGTGGGGTCTGATCACTTCCCAGTGTTTGGTTTTTTTTTGTAAATATTTTTTAATATTTTTCCAATTTCTGTATTTTTTTTTTCATCCCGCTCCCTACCTCCCTCCCCCCGCCAGCCAATCAGCGTAATCGTCTGTCATAGGCTTCAGCCTATGACAGCGGATCACTTCCGCACTGACTGAGGGGACAGCTGTGTCACACGGCTGTCCCCAGTACAGCACTGCCTTAGATCGCAGCGCTGTACTACCCTAATAGACGGCGTTTTCGCCGTCTAACAGTCTCCGAACGGCGATCGCCTTTCAAGCAGGAGATGCGCACGCAGCCTGCGTGCCCTCTCCTGCTGGCCCCATAAAAGGCCGTTCACGCCAATCAGAGTGGAGCGGTCATGGGGCTGCCGCACTGCTCACGCCATTTGGCATGGAGCAGTCAGCAAGTAGTTAAAGGTGCCCATTAACTGTACACATTTTTCACCAAATGTGATCTTTGGATGCAATTTTTTTTTTCTATTGTTTTTATTGAGTTTCCAGCATACAAGAAATAATGATACAATTCATACAGTTAAAGAAATAGTAGAAGATTAAAGAGAACTCGAGGTGTGTTTCTAAGAATGAGATCTGCGCTCAGCGGCTGGGTCTGCTAATATCGCCCAGCCTCTGTTGCTATTCCAACCCCCCCCCCAAGTTCCCCCTGCGCTCCGCTCTCCCCCATAAATCACAGCCGCGCTGTCGACACGCAGCGTGTCGCAGCGTGCTGTTTTTACTTTTGTACTGTCAGTCTCGTCGCTCCCCCGCCTCCTGCATAGCGCCGGTCCCCGCCCGCGTCCCTTCCCTCCAATCAGCGGATAAATACATGAATACTGTATCTGTGTACACCTTAAGCTAGTTAAATGTATATGCAACATAAATAACACTTATCAAGTAAAATGCAGCATCGAAAAAATTATGTACAATCCTCTATAATAAAATTCGTGTGTGTGTGTGTGTGTGTGTGTGTGTGTGTGTGTGTGTGTGTGTGTGTGTGTGTGTGTGTGTGTGTGTGTGTGTGTGTGTGTGTGTGTGTGTGTGTGTGTGTGTGTGTGTGTGTGTGTGTGTGTGTGTGTGTGTGTGTGTGTGTGTGTGTGTGTGTGTGTGTGTGTGTGTGTGTGTGTGTGTGTGTGTGTTTTGTAGCACTGCGCATGTGCAGGGAAGGACGCAGAGACACTGAAGGGGAGGAAGGGGCGGCTGTGAGTGCGCGCAAAGACAGACCTAGGTCACTAGTACCACATAAAATGTATGGCACAGAAAGAAGAAAAAATAACTATCTCAAAAATATAAAATATTAAACAATCATAATCATCAGTAAGCTAGACCTATTTCTAGTGGAAATTTCCTCCTGAATGCAACTAAAGTAAAGCTCAAGAATCCTCAGTCGATTATCTTGGGTAGCAGGAACCTTTGGATGCAATTTTAGTGATCGAATTGTATAGAAAATTCACCATTTATGAAGGCAATCGATAAGGAATGCTTCTTTTGTCGATTGCTAAATAGGATAAAAGCTTTCTGAAAGTTGGATTTTGTCATCGAATTTGAAGAAAGGATCGTTAAGTAAATGTGAACAATTGATTATTGCCTTCCAACTAGTTTGTTCAAATCACTTCAAAAGAACGTATCTGATGAGAAAATTGTACCGTTAAGAGAGCCCGCGATGAGCTCATAAAAGTAAAAAAAACAACAACAAAGCTACCTGATCCTGGGGGCTGTGCCGATCAGGTAGCCACCATCCCCGCCGCTCTGTTCGCCTGGAGCACGTTGCTTTCACTTTCCGTGACCTCTGAGGTCACGACGCTGGATGGAGAGATTCTCTCTCAGCGTGCAGGGGGCGAGGCCAGGGGGAGAGAGCTGCCCAATGGCAGCTGGGAAAAGCGTACAGTTTGAGCAGGGAATCCCTCCTCCCATTACCTTCCGAAACAGGGACAAATAGTCGCTAATTTGGGGGGGGAGGGGGCTATAGAGGTTTTCTTGAACTGCGCAATAAGCTCCCGGAGACGCGAGCAGAAGCGCACACGGCCGCACAGACGCGTCACGCGTAATTAGACTGGGACCGGCGGCGGGGAAGGAGTGATCAGAGGACGGCGTGGGACGTTACAGCTACAGGGGGCTGATAGAAGCCCCAGGAAAGTGTCTGTGCATTACACGACTCCCCAGAACCCCTTTAAAGGGCCCATATATTTACAGATTTTTGCCAATTGTGTATTGGCAGGCAACAGATCTCTCTTCGATCAATTTCGATCAGAGAGAAATCTCTCTTAGTTGATCTGTCGATACATTGCTAGATGTATGGGCACTTTTACAAGAAATTATGTTTGCCTGATGGATCACAAGGTGTGTAGCTATCACCACAACCGTGCTAGAAAAAGGTACCACTGACGACCAGCAGCAACACTTTTTTTCCTTTCTATTGACGTCAATGAGAACACGCAAAAAAACGCAAGTGCGAAAAAGCCCACAAAAGCAGCATGCAGAAACTGACAACACTGCTGTGCAGTACTTGTTCAGTGGGCGCATTGCTGTAAAATGGTGTGCATCTTTCTGCATGCAGTGGCATGTTCAAGCAGTATTATTATTCTTATTTATTTGTAAAGCGCCAACATATTCCGTGGCACTGTACAAAGTAAGGGCCTGTACACACTGCTGCGCTTTTCAAATCGCATGCGTTTTTTTAATCGCAAGGTGTTTTGAAAAATCATGAAGACCTGTTCACACTAGTGCGATGCGCTTTTTCTACTCTCATGAAAGCTTGCGATTTAAAAATTACATGCGATTTTAAAAGCGCAGCCGTGTGTACAGGCCCTAAGAAACAAATATACAAAATTAGAGTTGGTATAAAATACAGGATTGATACACAATTGGTAATTACAGTGACAAAAGTAACACGAATAAAATGTGTAACTAATTCCAGGACACAAGGATGAGAGCCCTGCCCTTGCCAGCTTACAATCTAGAGGAATAGAGGGAAACAAGAGGTGGGGCAGTATATAATCATACCTAGAGGCTGTGTGTTTTAGGTTATCTGGTAGGCATTACAACTTGGGCAGAGGTCAAAGGGGAAATGGTCTAAGGTAGAGCCTATGCTTGATAGAAAAAGTGAGTTTTGAGGGCACGTTTTAAAGATATCAAAGGTTGGAAAGTGAAGAATGTGTTGTGGCAGAGGATAACAGAGGGAGAGGTGCAAAATCTTGTATACCTGAAGGTGATTCTAGAGGAGGTTAAAAGAAGCTCATGTGCAGATCTGAGATAGCGGTTGGGTTGGTGTCTGGAAACTATTATAACTAGTAGTAACAGTATCACTTTATTTTTTATTCAACAGCTAAAGAGTGAGTTTGATAAATTATTTGAAGATCTGAAGGAAGAGGACAAGACAAGAGAAATAGAACCTGCAAAGGTATGAATGGTTGCTCTAGCTCATGTAGAAATTGCAGTTCATGGGGATTTTTAGAAATATACAAATAAAATATAATTAAATTAGTTTCATAATATTTTTAACTTTGTGGTGATGTGATCAAATAAAATAATGCTATTGTTAAAATACCTGTAAGTCTTATATACGGCATATACATAAAACTTGTTGATTACCTTGTCTGATGGCTGAATTCTGCTGCTTGAATCCTGTAACTTGCATTTCCTTCTCCTCCGTCCTTCTTTTATATATTGCACTGCACTGGCGATTGTTGTATGCAAATATGCTAAGTTAAGTATGGTATGTAACACACATTGCAAATGTGTTAGTAAAGAGTTGTTAGTTGTGTTTTTCTACCATTGGTGACAGGCTGTGGAAACACCATTGCTGCCTCACCAGAAACAAGCGCTGGCCTGGATGATATCGCGTGAGAACAATGAAGAACTGCCGCCATTTTGGGAGCAAAAGGACAAGTCTTACTACAACTCTCTAACATGTTTTTCAAAAAAGGAGAAGCCACAAAGTGTAAGAGGAGGAATTCTAGCAGATGACATGGGGCTGGTAAGTATCCCTCTGTGGTCTTGTGTTTTTACTTCCATTTTCCATTTCATTATTTTTCCATAGGGCACATAGAATGTTGATACAAATGTGGGAAAGGTTTTGGTAAGTGTTTGTTTCTAATTTTAGCAGTTAAACTGCATTTCTAATTCAAATATTTTCATTTGGCATTCATGATTTTGAGTATAGACTGGGTAAGATTAAACCACCTCAATTAAAGAGACCCTGAGCAGTACTTTAAATTAACTTTAACTTTAACTTTCACTTACCTCCATCCCACCGTAGGCTGCGAGGTCCCCCAGTGACCTCCTGACTCTTCTGCGGGTCCCGCTGGCGGCTCTGTTACTGGCGACACCCACTTCCTGGATTTTAATACTTGGCGGCCAGCGCGACAGTACTGCGCATGCGCGGTTCAGAGTTAGAAAACCACACATGCACAGTACTGTCACGCCGGCGTGATAACACAGAGTGGCCGCTCATTGAAATCCAGGAAGTGTCGGCCTGGCCTGGGTGTTGCCGGTAATTTAAAGTACTACTCAGGGTCCCTTTAAAGGTAACCAGAGCTGACAAAAGTTTTATACATACCTGGGGCTTCCTCCAGCCCAATCCGCATGGATCGCTCCTGCGCGGCAGTCCTCAGTCTACTCCTGCTCAGGTACTGCGTCCCATAACTTAAGCCAGTCGTGGCCAGTCTGCGCAAGAGAAGTGCGCCCTCTACGTATCTGGCGGCTGCCCATATTACTTTAACTACTTCAGGATCACAGGTTTTTTTCCCTTTTAAAGAACAAAATCATTTTCACATTTCAGCGCTCCGCCCATTTATTCAGTGATAAATGTATTGTTGTTTTGTCACTGATATGATCTACAGTATACCGTATATACTCGCAAGCAAGCCGACCCGCATATAAGCCGACCCCCTAACTTTTTCCTGAAAAACCAGGAAAAATGATTGACCCTCATATAAGCCGGGGGTAGGAAATGCTGGCCGTGTGATTTCCCCCCCAGTGTGTCCCAGTATAGTTAGTATAGTGGCCAGTATGGGTAGGTAGTGCACAGTATAGGTAGTATAGTGCTCGGTATAGCTAGTATAGTGCCCAGTATAGCTAGTATAGTGCCCAGTATAGCTAGTATAGTGCCCAGTATAGCTAGTATAGTGCCCGGTATAGCTAGTATAGTGCCCAGTATAGCTAGTATAGTGCCCAGTATAGCTAGTATAGTGCCAGGTATAGCTAGTATAGTGCACAGTATAGGTAGTATAGTGCTCGGTATAGCTAGTATAGTGCCCCAGTATAGCTAGTATAGTGCCCAGTATAGCTAGTATAGTGCTCGGTATAGCTAGTTTAGTGCCCAAGTATAGCTAGTATAGTGCTCGGTATAGCTAGTATAGTGCTCGGTATAGCTAGTATAGTGCTCGGTATAGCTAGTATAGTGCCCAGTATAGCTAGTATAGTGCCCAGTATAGCTAGTATAGTGCCCAGTATAGCTAGTATAGTGCCCAGTATAGCTAGTATAGTGCCCAGTATAGCTAGTATAGTGCCAGGTATAGCTAGTATAGTGCCAGGTATAGCTAGTTTAGTGCCCCAGTATAGGTAGTTTAGTGCCCCAGTATAGGTAGTTTAGTGCCCCAGTATAGGTAGTTTAGTGCCCCAGTATAGCTAGTATAGTGCTCGGTATAGCCAGTTTAGTACCCTAGTGTAGTGCCCCCGCCTCACTCAACTGTGTATCGCCGTTACTATGGAAACCGCTCTGCCTCCAGCTTCCTGTCATCACACAGCAGCCGCCGTGGAGCGAGCTGCTGTGAATTATTTACATGCCGGGAGACGGAGAGGGGAATAGTGGAATGCGTCTCAGTAAGCTAATAATAGCAGCGGCGGACACGGGGCGGGGGGGGGGGCGGCTTTCCAAAACGAGACTCGCAAGCAAGCCGACCCCCCCCCCCCCCCCCAACTTTTTGCCCACTTTTGGGGGGTCAAAAATTCGGCTCGCTTGCGAGTATATACGGTATATTGTCTTTTTTGCTCAAATTAGGCTTTCTTTGGGTGGTACTTTTTTACTAAGAATTTTTTTCTTTTGTGTGCATTGTAAAGGGAATAATTAGAAAAAGGGGAAAAAAATCATTAGTTTTCAGCCATTATAGTTTTAAAATAAATTGTGCTTCGATACATAAAACCCACACTTTTCATTTGCCTGATTGTCCGGGTTATTAGAACGTTCAAATTGTGTCCTTAGTACAATGCATGGTGATATTTTATCTGAAAATACTGTAAAGGTGTAGTTTTTCAGTTTAGGCTTTTTTAATACTATATCCCTTATTACAGGACTTTATTTGCAAAATTAACAATAATATACCCTCATAACAGGTAATTATTTATGTATTTTTTTTTTTTTTTAAACAATGGTTTTATTTAGGTAACTATGGGGCAGATTGGAAAAGGTTAAAAAATAAAATAAAACTAATTTGTCTATTTAAAGTTGTATAATTTGTGTAATGGGTGTATTTTTACTTTTTGGCCACAAGATGGTAAGATGGTACTGTAACAGTGTACTATTAGAAACTCGAAACCTCAGGGTTTTGTTTATTTTTAGAGTTCGCTTCTCATTGCTGCAAGCTCTTGGAAGTCACAGGCATGGTAATCTGGGTAGGGAACAGCAGATTCTCATACCCCGATCACAGGTGGAGGGGATTGCAACGGTAAGACGAATGGAAGCGGCGTGGGAATCGCAAACGTGGTGGTAAGTAAACAGTATGCATATCTACGCCCCTGATCCGCATGTGAATTATACAGGGGTGTAGATATGTGTAATAAATATCCTGAAGTAGTTAAAACAGCGTAATTTGTCTGCCAGCAACAGCCGAATTTCATCTTACCTCGGTGTCTATTGCAGCCTGAAGGGGGAATAGTAATTAACGGCACCAGGACTTTTGTATGAGCAGAGTGAGCCGTTTCAGCTTCAGTGTCCAAATTTCCTGGTGACATTTTTACATTAAATTCCTTCTAAAACCATTTGTGTAAGTTTGCTTATTTTTAAGCAAAAGGAAATAAGACTTCATTTAGAAGCATGCCCATCATTGCAGACAATAGGCATATATACAGTGATTGAATATGAGTGACAAGAATGTCAACAGTATTATAGAAGGGTACAAGTTGTCAAATTTGATGTAGAATAAAAGTTTAATATTTTCTGATTTCAGGGGAAAACCTTATCAATCATTGCTTTAATCCTCACTAACTTTCATGATGGCCAGCCATTACCAATAATGCAAGACGGATCTGATGTGAAGAAGCAGGTTGGTTTTATCTTGTTCTATCTGCCACTCTGACACATCTGGCCTGATTTACACAGGCTTCTCAAGTGGGTATAGCGTAAGTGACCCAGCAAACCTGGACTGGATTTTCTGACAATTACCAACTAATATGTATAATGAAAAGTTATAGCCCTCAAAAAATAGTCAACTTAGTTTTTGTGTGGTTTCAAGCTCATGCAGGCGCCCAGTGACAACTGTGTTTTAAGTAAAGCTCTAACTGTTATGTGTAAAACCATTTAGCAGCTTTAATAGAGATCTTGTTTGAGATACAGTAAGTACACTGCTTTTGACCTCAGTAAGCAAAACTTCTTGTGCTGTAAATTCTTGAAATGCTTTGATCTCTCTCTGCTAGCAGAAAAAAAACAGAACCTGAAAGCAGAAGTCCTCAATTATTTTCATACATTGCTCACTAGTGACAAGTGGCCAAAAAGACACATTACAGCAGTACTAATTAGAAGCAAGGAAATATAACAAGTAAGAAGAAAAATGTGGTAAAATTAATTGGCCTGGAGCACTTGGCTGATAAAGGGTTAAAGACATCAGTAGTAAAACTCAGTAAATAAAGTCCACTCTACTCCTCCTTTTATGGTAATGAACTCTGGGATGTCTTAAATAAAGTGACCACCTTGTTATATCACTTATTGAAATGAATTATTGGCCTATCATGCTGACTTGCATGAAAATTTTTAGAGCAAATTGTATGCAGCTTGGTACTGGGCCTGTATCCACCAGAAATGCGTTTGACTGGCCTGCTTTCTAGCTACATACAGTTTGCATTAAGTTTGCGTACAAGCCTTAATTATCTCACTAAGCTTGTTATTCTTTATTATCCGTTTTTGTTAAGCTGGTTTGAAATTTTCGCTAATTTGTTCCAGCAAAATCCCTGTTCTCTGGAATTTGGGCAACCGGAAGTCCCAACTAACTGGCATGCCTGATGGATAACGAGGTCTACACTTTGGGGGGGGTGGGTGTTTAGGGCATTTAATATGTACTGCACCTCCAGCGATGTCTGGCAGTCCGCCCCCCCCCCCCCCCCCCCCCGTCCCTCCCTGCAGGCTCCTAGTGGCTTTCCGGCACGGAAGCTGTCAATTCACCTGACCCGATGCCAGAAAGCTGTTAGGCTGTGAAGAGGTGCGGGAAGACTGCCAGACTTTGCTGGAGGCTCTGAGAGTACTTGGGAGGGGGGTTTGTGTTTTTTTTTTTTTTTTGCTGATTGTTCAAGCAACCAGCAAGCACATATATCTAGGATCCCCTCCAGTGCCGGATAATGAGTCTTGCTGTAGTGACCTTTTTAGTTATTATTATTATTATTTAGTATTTTTATAGTGTTGACATTTTCCACAGCGCTGTACAGAGTATATTGTTTTGTCACTTAAAGCGGACCCAAACCAAACTTTTTTTAATACAAAATATTTAGTTGCACCACTCTGACACATACAAAGATACTCCTTAAAGCCTATGAGCATTTCAGTGCGTGCTTTTCACCCTTCTCTTTTTATAACTAGGGTTATACAGGTGGCAGCCATTAGCAATTCCTCCTGTGCCGGACACCACCTACTCCACCAGTTTGCCGGATTCTGTCCCGGCAATATGAAAGGAAGGGTCCCTCCAATAAATGTAAAATATTTTATATTTGTCATATGCAGCTGAAAAAAGGCTGCTATTTATTATAATTTAGAAAATGGATTTAATTTCTGAAATCTTGTATTTTCAATTTGGGTCCACTTCAACTGTTTAGAGGGTCTCATAGTCTAATCCCTACCGTAGTCTTATGTCTATATTGTGTAGTGTATGTGTCGTAGTCTAGGGCCAATTTAAGGGGTAGCTATTTAACTTATCTGTATGTTTTGGGATGTGGAAGGAAACCCAAGCAGACACGAGGAGGTCATACAAACTCCGTGCAGATAGTGCCCTGGCAGGGATTTGAACCAGGGACCCAACGCTGCAAGGCGAGAGCACTAACCACTACGCCATCATGCTGCCCAGTAATTCTCTCTTTAGTCTGATATGACCCAGATGATAGTTGCTAACTTTTACAGCCTAATAGCACATGTTTCTTAAATCTAGGCACTGTTTACAGAGTTACTGAGATTTCTATATTGCAGAAATTAAGGGGCAGTTTTTTTTTATCAGCGGAGATTAGAGCGGTTTTTAACCAGTTCGGCCTATCTGGACGAGCTTCCTCGTCCAGATAGGCACTGCTGCTGCTGCCGCCGCCTCGTGCGCGCGATCGGGCGCGCTCCCGCTGCCCGCCGCTAGCCCTCCGATCAGTGAATGGGAATATAATTCCCATTCACCGATCTATCTTCCCCGCAGAAATACTGACGCTTTCTCTCCAGAGAGCGCGGTATTTCTGCCCCCAGGAAACATTTCCCCTGCTTTTAAGTTCCTAGATGCGAAATCGTTCGCATCTAGGACTTTTTTCACTGTGGCCATCTTGTGGCCGAATAGTAAACTGCACCACAATTCATTTTTAATAAAAAAAAATATATATATTTTACATTTAAAATTAACAGTTTCCCTCCCACACCAAAAATTACCCACATACACTTTTTTTATTTAAAAATAAAAATAAAAAATACAATTAAAAAAAAACAAAAACATAAATAGTTACCCAAGGGTCTGAACTTTTTAAATATGCATGTCAAGAGAATATGTTATTATATTTAAAATTATAAGCTTATAAATAGTGATGGACACAAATTGAAAAAATTCACCTTTATTTCTAAATGAAATATCGGCACCATAAATTGTGATAGGGACATCGTTTAACCACCTGGGCGGTATGGACGAGCTCAGCTCGTCCAGTACCGCCGGAGGCTGCCGCTCAGGCCCTGCTGGGCCGATTTGCGCCAAATAAAGAGCAGCACACGCAGCCGGCACTTTGCCAGCCGCGTGTGCTGCCCGATCGCCGCCGCTCTGCGGCGATTCGCCGCGAGCAGCGGCGAAAGAGGGTCCCCCCAGCCGCCTGAGCCCTGCGCAGCCGGAACAAAAAGTTCCGGCCAGCGCTAAGGGCTGGATCGGAGGCGTCTGACGTCGGCTGACGTCCATGACGTCACTCCGCTCGTCGCTATGGCGACGGTGTAAGCAAAACAAGGAAGGCCGCTCATTGCGGCCTTCCTTGTTTATTCTGGGCGCCGGAGGCGATCGGAAGAACGCCTCCGGAGCGCCCTCTAGTGGGCTTTCATGCAGCCAACTTTCAGTTGGCTGCATGAAATAGTTTTTTTTTAATTTAAAAAAAACCCTCCCGCAGCCTCCCTGGTGATCTTATCAGAACGCCAGGGTAATAAGCGGGACAGATGGGCAAATAAAATACATGAGTTTTAATTACGCTAGCGTATATTAATTTCAAACTATAATGGCCAAAAACTGAGAAATAATGAATTTTTTTCATTTCTTTCTTAACGACTTGCCGACCGCCTACTTCATATTGGCGGCGGCAAAGTGGCAGCCCCAGGACCACGTAACGCAGAATGGCGTCAGGTCCTGGGGCACTCTTTGGCCGGGGATCGCGCGCTGGGATGCGCGCGCATCCGCCGGCAATAGGCTTCGCCCACGTACCACGTACCACGTACGTGACGTCAACCCGCCGGCAAATCGGAAGCGCCGGCTGGTTGTTAACCCGACGATCCCCGGATAGGAATCGTATAATACGCTTTGTAATGTTTACAAAGTGTATTATACAGGCTGCCTCCTGCCCTGGTGGTCCCAGTGTCCGAGGGACCACCAGGGCAGGCTGCAGCCACCCTAGTCTGCACCCAAACACACTGATCTGCTGCCCCCTGATCGCCCACAGTACCCCTCAGACCCCCCCCTGTCCACCCCCCAGACCACCATTTGCACACAATCACCCCCCTAATCACCCATCAATCACTCCCTGTCACTATCTGTCAACGCTATTTTTTTTTTTTAGTCCCTAAACTGCCCCCTGCTCCCTCCTGATCACCCCCCCACCCCTCAGATTCTCCCCAGACCCCCCCAGACCCTCCCCCCCCCCCCGTGTACTGTATGCATCTATCCCCCCTGATCACCCGTCAATCACCCCCTGTCACTGCCACCCATCAATCAGCCCCTAACCTGCCCCTTGCGGGCAATCTGATCACCCACCCACACCAATAGATCGCCCGCAGATCCGACATCAGATCACCTCCCAAATCCATCGTTTACATCTATTCTCTCCTCTAAACACCCACTAATTACCCATCAATCACCCATCAATCACCCCCTATCACCACCTGTCACTGTTACCCATCAGATTAGACCCTTGCGGGCACCCAATCGCCCGCCCACACGCTCAGATTGCCCTCAAACCCCCCCTTATCGATTCGCCAGTGCATTATTTACATCCGTTCTTCCCTGTAATAACCCACTGATCACCTGTCAATCACCCCCTGTCACTGCCACCCATCAATCAGCCCCTAACCCACCCACACCAATAGATCGCCCGCAGATCCGACATCAGATCACCTCCCAAGCGCAGTGTTTACATCTATTCTCTCCTCTAAACACCCACTAATTACCCATCAATCACCCCCTATCACCATCTGTTTGTGTTTCTCTGCCATTGCTCTACACAGGAGTGGTGTACCTGTGAGAGACCAGCATCGGCATTCAGTTCCAGGAGCCCTGGACTGACACACGGGTGTGGAGGTGTGAATTTTCTACTACCCCTATCACCACCTGTCACTGTTACCCATCAGATTAGACCCTAATCTGCCCCTTGCGGGCACCCAATCACCCGCCCACACCTCAGAACGCCCTCAGACCCCAGCCCTGATCACCTCGCTAGTGCATTGCTTGCATCTATTTCCCCCCTCTAATCACACCTTGAGACACCCATAAATCACCTCCTGTCACCCCCTAGCACACCTACCCATCAGATCAGGCCCTAATTTGCCCCGTGTGGGCTCCTGATCACTCGGCCAAACCCTCAGATCCCCCTCAGACCCCCTTCCGATCACCTTCCCAGTGCATTGATTGCATCTATTTTCCCCTCTAACCGCCCCCTGAGACACCCATCAATCACCTCCTGTCACCCCCCTAGCACTCCTATCCATCAGATCAGGCCCAATACATCCTGTCATCTAAGAGGCCACCCTGCTTATGACCGTTTCCACAAAATTTGCCCCCTCATAGACCACCTGTCATCAAAATTTGCAGATGCTTATACCCCTGAACAGTCATTTTGAGAAATTTGGTTTCCAGACTACTCACAGTTTTGGGCCCGTAAAATGCCAGGGCAGTATAGGAACTCCACAAGTGACCCCATTTTAGAAAGAAGACACCCCAAGGTATTCTGTTAGGTGTATGATGAGTTCATAGAAGATTTTATTTTTTGTCAAAAGTTAGCGGAAAATGGATTTTTATTGTTTTTTTCACAAAGTGTCATTTTTCACTAACTTGTGACAAAAAAAAAATCTTCTATGAACTCACCATACCCCTAACGGAATACCTTGGGGTGTCTTCTTTCTAAAATGGGGTCACTTGTGGGGTTCCTATACTGCCCTGGCATTTTAGGGGCCCTAAACCGTGAGGAGTAGTCTAGCGGAAAATGACACTTTGTGAAAAAAAACAATTAAAATCAATTTCCGCTAACTTGTGACAAAAAAAAAAATCTTCTATGAACTCACCATACTCCTAATGGAATACCTTGGGGTGTCTTCTTTCTAAAATGGGGTAATTTGTGGGATTCCTATACTGTCCTGGCATTTTAGGGGCCCTAAACTGTGAGGAGCAGTCTTGAAACGAAATTTCTCAAAATGACCTGTGAAATCCTAAAGGTACTCATTGGACTTTGGGCCCCTTAGCGCAGTTAGGGTGCAAAAAAGTGCCACACATGTGGTATCGCCGTACTCAGAAGTATTATAATGTGTTTTTGGGTGTATTTTTCCACATACCCATGCTGAGTGGGAGAAATATCTCTATAAATTGACAATTGTGTGTAAAAAAATAAATAAAACAATTGTCATTTACGGAGATATTTCTCCCACCCAGCATGGGTATGTGTAAAAATACACCCCAAAACACATTATACTACTACTCCTGAGTACGGCAATACCACATGTGTGGCACTTTTTTTGCAGCCTAACTGCGCTAAGGGGCCCAAAGTCCAATGAGCATCTTTAGGCTTTACAGGGGTGCTTACAATTAGGCACACCCCAAAATGCCAGGACAGTGAACACACCCCACAAATGACCCCATTTTGGAAAGTAGACACTTCAAGGTATTCAGAGAGGAGCATAGTGAGTCCATGGCAGATTTCATTTTTTTTTTGTCGCAAGTTAGAAGAAATGGAAACTTTTTTTTTTTTTTGTTACAAAGTGTCATTTTCCGCTAACTTGTGACAAAAAATAAAATCTTCTATGAACTCACCATGCCTCTCACTGAATACTTTGGGATGTCTTCTTTCCAAAATGGGGTCATTTGGGGGGTATTTGTACTATCCTGGAATTTTAGCCCCTCATGAAACCTGACAGGTGCGCAGAAAAGTCAGATGCTTGAAAATGGGAAAATTCACTTTTGGCACCATAGTTTGTAAACGCTATAACTTTTACCCAATCCAATAAATATACACTGAATGGTTTTTTTTTTTATCAAAGACATGTAGCAGAATAACTTTCGCGCTCAAATGTATAGGAAATTTTACTTTATTTGAAAAATGTCAGCACAGAAAGTTAAGTCATTTTTTTGACAAAATTCATGTCTTTTTTGATGAATATAATAAAAAGTAAAACTCGCAGCAGCAATCAAATAGCACCGAAAGAAAGCTGTATTAGTGACAAGAAAAGGAGGTAAAATTCATTTAGGTGGTAGGTTGTATGACTGAGCAATAAACCGTGAAAGCTGCAGTGGTCCGAATGGGAAAAAAAGGCTCTGGTCCTTAAAGAGAACCCGAGGTGTGTTTAAGGAATGTTATCTGCATACAGAGGCTGGATCTGCCTATACAGCCCAGCCTCTGTTGCTATCCCAAACCCCACTAAGGTCCCCCTGCACTCTGCAATCCCTCATAAATCACATCCGTGCTGCGAGGCTGTGTTTACATCTGTAGTGTCAGTCTCAGCTGCTCCCCCGCCTCCTGCATAGCTCCGGTCCCTGCCCCCATTCCTTCCCTCCAATCAGCAGGGAGGGAAGGGATGCAGGCGGGGACTGGAGTTCTGCAGGAGGCGGGGAGAGCAGCAGACTGACACTATAGAGATAAACACAGCCAGCTCTGACAAGCTGTTTGTCAGCAGCGTGGCTGTGATTTATGAGGGATTGCAGAGTGCAGGGGGACCTTAGGGGGGTTTGGGATAGCAACAGAGGCTGGGCTGTATAGGCAGATCCAGCCACTGTATGCAGATAACATTCTTCAAACCCACCTCGGGTTCTCTTTAAGGGGTTTTATGACTGCAGTCCTTAAGTGGTTAATCTTCCTGTTAAAATAGATTTAGAAAAAAATAATTCTTAGCAAAATGGTGCACCCAAAGAAAGCCTAATTAGTGGCGGAAAAAACAAGATATAGATCAATTCATTGTGATAAGTAGCAATAAAGTTATAGGCGAATGAATGGGAGGTGAACGTTGCTCGGATGCATGAGATTTTCGGACTGCGGTGCTGAACCGGTTAAGAACCTGAATATTTTCTACAGCTAATAGCTATAAATGACAAATGTTGTATCTATTCCATCGCCACTTCAGTCAAGCTTTACAATGTTTTTTCCTTTTAAACTCCACATTTCTGATTAGAAATCTTTTGATGAAGAAAAATCCCCGGACCCAAGTCAGTCCTCAAGCAACAAGCTTTCAGCGAAGCAAACAGAAGGTAAGCTGAATGATCAGACACTATCTTCACTGTGCTGGATATGGCAGTATCAGCTGTCTTCTTCATCACTACTAACTTTCCATATTCTTTTTGTATAGTATATAAATGTGGCAGTTATGATAGTATTAATCCATTGTGTGTTTAGTATAACTCCAAATATCTTGGGTCATCTTTCTAAAGTTTGTGTACACACATGAGATGAGAAATCTTTGGAAACGGTTGTGTAACGATGGATTGTCCAACTATCTTCCATCAAAAATGAACCAACGATGTGAAAAACAAACAACCACAGGTCAATACCTTCCAAGTCAAATAGTTGTTCATTTTATTGAGTGTATACAAATGTGGGTAGATAACAATCATTCTGTTAGACACGGAGAAGTGCCAAAACAGGGCTTTATGATAATATTCAGCTGGCCCGATCATGCCGCTCGACTGCCACCCGCTCGATCCCCGCTGGCGGACAATGGCAGGGAATAGAGCAGCTGATTAGGAAGCATCGGCGGAAACGAGCGGGGATCGATCCGCGGGGGACGTAGTGGGGGTCAATCCGGCGGCTAATCGGCCGCTGGATCGACCCATGTATGCCCAGCATTAGAAGCAGAGCTCAGTTCTTTGCTGAATTAAGTTGTTCTGAATGCATTGTTAAAGAGAATCTGTATTGTTAAAAATCGCACAAAAGTAAACATACCAGTGTGTTAGGGGACATCTCCTATTACCCTCTGTCACAATTTCGCCGCTCCTCGCCGCATTAAAAGTGGTTAAAAACAGTTTTAAAAAGTTTGTTTATAAACAAACAAAATGGCCACCAAAACAGGAAGTAGGTTGATGTACAGTATGTCCACACATAGAAAATACATCCATACACAAGCAGGCTGTATACACCCTTCCTTTTGAATCTCAAGAGATCATTTGTGTGTTTCTTTCCCCCTGCAGCTATCTTCCACTGAAGTGTCAGACTGTTTCTTCCTGCAGAGTGCAGACAGCTCTGCCTGTATGTAATTCCTCAGTATGTGAAAGCCCAGCCAGCTCATGCTTAACTGTATACGACGCTCTGCTTAACTGTACGCACAAGCTGTAGTGTTGTCCCATGTCTACGTATGTACCATGCTTAACCGTGCTATTTTCTTGTTTTTCATCAACGACCCTGTATGCACCAAAACCAATTCCGGGTACAATCCACCGTTGTACTTGGTGAAAATAAATTCTGATTCTGACTAACCCCAGGGTAAAGTGCACCTTAAATCCACTGCCATGTCTGGCGTTACAGGAAGAAATGCCCGTTCTCCTCTTCCGACCAAGGTTTTGGCCTTCCGACATCATCGGGGATGTTTCTGCACTCTAGACTTATCCTGCTGAATGGTTTTTAAAGCCTTCCGTGCACTATGTGGTAAATCATACTGTTTCCGGCCCCCCAACCTGGTCCAATGCTTCTGTTAATCAAAAAGTACCATGCAGCCCAGTCAGCTCCAGACTTCAGGCATCCGCGAAGGAAGACGCCCAGGGCCCCTCAGGGGCCGGGGGCATCCCCGCTCTGACCGCAGTACAGGAGGGGGATGTGCTACGACACCTCCGCAGACTCAACCCTAGAAAAGCCTCAGGACCGGATGGGGTGTCCTCTCTCTGCTTGAGAACCTGCGCAATCCAACTAGCCCCCATCCTCACCTCCCTCTACAACAAATCCTTATCAGAAGGAAAGGTCCCTTCCTGCTTCAAAAGGTCCACAATTATCCCCGTCCCCAAAAAACCAGGGAACACGGATCTCAACAACTTCAGACCTGTGGCCCTGACCCCCATCATCATGAAAGTATTCGAGAGGCTAGTGCTGGCCCACCTGAAGCACTCCACCCGCACCCTCCTTGACCCACTCCAGTTTGCCTACAGGGATAACCGATCAGTTGACGATGCCATCAATGTCAGCCTGGCATACATCTCGGAACACCTCGACAGTCCAAAAGCCTATGCTAGGGTCCTTTTCCTAGACTTCAGCTCGGCTTTCAACACCATCTGCCCGGACATTCTGATCGACAACCTTGCGCATCTTGGGGCGGATTCCCTCCTCTGCGGGTGGGTAAAGGACTTTCTCTCCAACAGAACTCAACGGGTCAAGCTTGGCAGTTGCATCTCCAGCGAGAGATCCACCAACGTTGGGGCCCCGCAGGGCTGCGTGCTATCCCCTCTCCTGTTTTCTCTGTACACTAACAACTGTACCTCGGCCTCCGACACCGTCAAAGTTATCAAATTCGCAGATGATACCACGCTTATCGGCCTCATCGACAAACGGGGAGGACGCTTACCGAAACGAAGTTGCGAGGATCTGTAACTGGTGCAAGGACAACAATCTTGTTCTCAATACAGCAAAGACCGTGGAACTTATCGTGGACTTCCGGAAACTCCCTCCGGCCCCCCTACCAGTGTTCATCGACGGGTCCGAGGTCTCCAGAGTCCAAAGCGTACGGTTCCTAGGCTCAACCCTAACAAGCGACCTCAAATGGGGGCAGAACACCACCAGAACCCAGAAGAAAGCTCAGCAGCGGCTTTTCTTCCTACGCCAACTGAAAAAATTCGGAATGTCACGGGATCTGCTCACCAGCTTTTACTCTGCGACCATCGAATCCATCCTCTGCTGCTCCATCATCGTCTGGTACGCAGGAGCAACCGCTACAGACAAATACAAACTCCACAGAGTGATAAAAGCTGCAGAAAAGATCATTGGCACCCACCTGCCCTCCCTAGATCTCCTCTACTCCACAAGAATGGAGACAAGGGCCTCCAAGATCTTACTCGACCCCTCCCACCCGGGCAGACGATACTTCGAGACCCTTCCACTGGGACGCCGTCTTAGATCCATCCCCGCCAAGACCACTAGGCGCATGAACACCTTCTTCCCACAAGCAGTTCTTCTGTTGAACTCACTGAACTCAAACCCCCCCCCCCCCGCAGTAGCGATCACTCCCCCCCCCCCCCGCAGTAGCGATCACTCCCCCCCCCCCCCCCCCCCCCCAGGACTCCACTTAATACTGAGATGCTCTAAATGTATGTATGTCCTGCTTGCCTTTGCTATCTCTGCCATGCGTTATGTGTTGTTATATGTATATGCATGTGAACCACAAGCAATTCCAGGCACACCACTCGGTGTGTTTGGCGATAATAAAGATGATTCTGATTCTGATTCATTATGTGTGAAATAGGCATAATGATGGTCAGTAGGTCAGGTTCTTAAAGCCAACCTGAACTCAGAACTTCCTCTCTAATCTAAAAGATAAGCAACAGTATTAATAACCTTTACAGAAAAACAGATCTTTGTTCAGCTGAGACAATTCCTACAATAAATCTACAGTGTTTACTTTCTGCTTCCATGGAAGCAGACAAAGGGTTAACATCCTGTGTTTACATATTAGCTGTCTGCCTAGGACTGACCTATTTCTATTCTGACACAGCTGAGGGATCAAATTACACTTATTACTTGAAGCTGAAGAATTAGGCTGTTCTGTTAAAAAAAAAGTTACAGGGAATTTTGTCTGATTGCCATCTGGAGTCGGGAAGGAATTTTTTTCCCTTTTGGGGGCTAATTAGACCATGTCTTGTAATGGTGTTTTTTGCCTTCCTCTGGATCAACGGGGATATGTGAGGGAGCAGGCTGGAGTTGTACATAATTTTCTGGTTGAACTCAATGGACGTATGTCTTTTTTTTTTTTTTTTTTTTTTTTTTCAACCTAAATAACTATGTAACACAGTGTGCAGTTCTCTCTGTTTTCCTTGTGTCCTGTGCAAGAGGTCAGGTTGACTTTGAAGACTAAAAATACTCATTGAGATGCTGATAGTTTGGGCCTGCTTGTAAGCTTGAAATTGGGTGAAGTAAATGACTTCCTGCTGATTTTGGTTCTCCTTATCCTAAGCTGCATGCAATTTGCATGCAAGCTGAACCATTCTCACAGAGTGCCAATAGACTGATTTATGAAAGGATGCTGGCCAGCATGCATGATGGTCTTTTACATACTATAACTGATAGTGAACATCCTTTGATTCACTTTGACAGTCACTATCTAACAGGTCTGTTACAGAAAAATGTTTACTATGTTATTTGTATTTATCTCTCTGTCCTCCTGTATGATAAGCTTATTAAAGTGGACCCAAATAAAAAATACAAGATTTCAAAAATAAAATCTATTTTCTAAATTATAATAATAAATAGCAGCCTTTTTTCAGCTGCATGATGACAAATATAAAATATTTTACATTTATTGGAGGAACCCCTCCCTTCCTTTCAAATTGCCGGGATTTTTACGGCAAACTGGTGGAGTAGATGGTGTCCGGCAATGGAGGAATTGCTAATGGCTGCCACCAGTATAACCCTAGTTATGAAAAGAGGGTGAAAAGCATGCACTGAAATGCTCATAGGTTTGAAGGAGTGTTTATTTATCTTTGTATGTGTCAGAGTGGTGCAACTAAATATTTTTAATTAAAAAAATGTTTGGTTTGGGTCCACTTTAAGGGCTCAAACCCACTAAGCGCTAGTGATTTGTAAAGCGAATGCAATGCTATGGGTAATTTTTATAAAATCACATTCCTCAAGTGGGATCACACCCATAGCATTCCATTAGCAAGAACTTTTCAAATCACAAGTGCTTAGAAATGGCTTAAGGGGCCCATACACTGGTCAATTTCAGCCATTGATCGATCAGAAATCAATTCTTTCAAATCAGCAACTTGATCGATTTACGCTCGATTTCAATCTGACAGGATGGAAAATCTAGGTCGATCTGCTGGCAGCAGATCGATGGCCCATAGAGTTGCATTGGATCTAATGGTGCAATAATGCATTTAGATTGATTTTTTTTCAATGAATTGATTCTGAAATCTATTGGAAATGTGTTCCTAGTGTGTGGCAGACATCATCAGATTCCTGTCAGATTCGACTTGACAGAAATCTGATGGTCGAATCTGGTGCAAATCTATAAGTGTATGGTCACATTTAGTGTTGTACTGCTAGTGGGTTCCAGACCTAACATCCCGTCAGTCTAGGGAAGACAGCAGCTTGTCGTTCCCCCTCACCCTTGATAAATGCTACCACTAGATGTCACTACTCTACTTGATAACACTTTTTTCTCTTTGATTTGTGCTAAAGTTATAAATGAGAATGCCAGCAGCAGCACGCAAAAGACCAAAGCTCGACCTAAAAGGTAAATATTTCAATCATTTTATTGATTTAAAGAGAATCTGTATTGTTAAAATCGCACAAAAGTAAACATACCAGTGCGTTAGGGGACATCTCCTATTCCCCTCTGTCACAATTTCGCCGCTCCCCGCCGCATTAAAAGTGGTTAAAAACAGTTTTAAAAAGTTTGTTTATAAACAAACAAAATGGCCACCAAAACAGGAAGTAGGTTGATGTACAGTATGTCCACACATAGAAAATACATCCATACACAAGCAGGCTGTATACAGCATTCCTTTTGAATCTCAAGAGATCATTTGTGTGTTTTTTCCCCCCCTGAGGGGGGAGTGCATAGCAGAACCACAACACTGAAGAACTTGGCAGCCTTCCAGACACAGGCTGACAAGTCTGACAAGGGAAAGATACATTGATTTATTACAGAGACTGTGATAGTATAAAGTGCTGCAGTAAGCCAGAACACATTAGAATAGCTTTTGGAACTTGTAGGATGATAAAAAACAGGATGCAATTTTTGTTACGGAGTCTCTTTAAAGCTCAACTACATGCAAAGTTGAAATGGGTAAATTCTGAAAGGACACATTCTGGTGTAAATAAGCATTATTTTTGCTACAGCATACTCTAATTTAGAAATCTGTGGTGGTGTTATTATTGTGATTATGATTATTATTATTGGTTTATAAAGTTATAGCTGTGCTTAGCTGCAGCTCTACAGCTCATCAGACCATCTCGGAGCACATTGTCATTAGGTGTGCATCTGGACATAGAGCAGCCTGGGCCGGTATAGTGATCCATCTATTCAGGCGAGCTTACACAGACAGGTAGCACAGTTCTCAGACAAAATGCATTCTATCCCCAAATACAGACCTTAGATCAGGGGTATGTAAACTTTTTAGGACAACGGCCATATTGCCTTTCTTCAGAGCCACTGAAGCGGAAAAAAATTATGATGAATTGGTTGTGTAGTACGGTTAATTACTAGAACATTAGTAGCAAAAAAAATTATTCTCATATTTTTTTCAGTTATACAGCTTTTATTTTTTTATAACCTTACATCATTCTCTAATATCTGCAGTTTACACACTACTCAGCAAATGTTTTACAGAACAGGCAGTGAACCTTTCGCAAAAGGTGGATCAGCGCATCACCAGGCCGCCTCCGAATGGCCTCCAATCAGAGGTGCGCTGAGCCCCCCCAGAAACTGCAAACGCACCTTGAACCCAAACAGAGGCTCTGCATATACACCAAAAGCAAAGCTGTTAAAGAGACACTTAACCCAGAAAAAAAATAAAGAGTTTTACTCACCTGGGGCTTCTACCAGCTCCCTGCAGCAGTCCGGTGCCCTCGCAGCCATTCACTAATCCTCTGGTCCCCTGCTGCCAGCTAGTTTCGTTTTTGCCGACAGGCCCGTCAGGACTGGCCACGCGTAGCTTTTTCCGCATTCCCGACTGTAATTGGCGCTATTGCGGGCCACAACGCGTACAAAAATAAATGCCGCACGCATTGATATGTGACAATACGTATTTTTGGACGCGTTGCGGCCCGCAATAGGGCTAATTAGTCGGGAATGCGGAAAAAGCTACGCGTGGCCAGTCCTGACGGGCAAAAACGAAACTGGCTGGCAGCGGGACACCAGAGGATTAGTGAATGGCTGTGAGGGCACAGGACTGCTGCAGGGGGCTGGTAGAAGCCCCAGGTGAGTAAAACTCATTTTTTTTTTTTCTGGCTTAAAGGGGAACTGAAGTAAGAGGTATACGGAGGCTGCCATATTTATTTCCTTTTAATCAATACCAGTTGCCTGGCAGCCCTGCTGGTCTATTTCTCTGCAGTAGTATCTGAATAACACCAGAAACAAGCATGCATCTAGTCTTGTCAGATCTGACTTTAAAGTCTGAAACACCTGATCTGCTGCATGCTTGTTCAGGGGCTATGGCTAATAGTATTAGAGGAAGAGGATCAGCAGGGCTGCCAGCAAATGGTATTGCTTAAAAGGAAATAAACATGGCAGCCTCCATATACCTCTCTCTTCAGCTCCCCTTTAAGGTTCACTTTAAGTGGGAGCAGCTGACCAAAAATTAAATTAGTACATTGCAAGGGAATGAACAGCGCTACTTGTTCATTCCCTTGCAATGTTCGATTTTACTTGGTTGGCCGCACCCAGGCTATGCATATACATAGGTTAGGATTTAGTTAGTGTTAGGTCCCCTCCCATCAAGGATGACTTCTCCGCAGTGGGAGGGACGAGTACTTAACCAGTTGCATGCAAGCTGTTACAGGAAACTAACATCCTCCAGTGGTAGACAGGTCATGTGTTTGCTAGGTGTGTATTTTATCCCACAAGTGGGGCTTGCACTCTCTTGCAGGTAGGCACCTATTTGTTTTTAAGTAGCGCTGTTCATTCCCTTGCAAGGCAGTGAACCTTTGACCTGTCCTGGACTGTTCTCTGCAAAAGAAAAAAACAATACAGTTAATATAACAGCCTTTAGAACACGAGAGTCTCTGCGACTTTGAAAGTCGTAGAGCTCAATGGCAATTTGCATAGATAACTGGAGTTTCTTAGCTCTTCCTGTACTGGAAACCAATATTAGACTTAGGTCTCTGCTCCTAATGCTTTATTTCTTAGCTGTACTACACATACAAATCATAACTTTTTTTTTTTTTTTGATTCAGTGTCTCTTCAAGGTACACGATTCCTGTGACATTTATAAAACATTTCCACCGGAAAGAACCCATATACGCCATGTGCAGTTGGCACAGTGGCAGCTGATAACTAGTAGCTGTTACTGCTGCTGGCATAGTGGTGGTTGCTAATAAGTGGCTGTCACTGCTACAGTGGTGACTGATAACCCACAGGCGAGCAAAGAAGTTGGTGGAGCGGCGACACAAGGTGGCCCCTGCTTGCAGCTACAGCCTGCACACCACATGAAATTCACAACTGTAGAGAGCTTTGGGGAACACCAGAAAAGGCTCAGTGGGCCGAACTTTGGACATGCCTGCCTTAGATGTCTCTTGCACTTTGGAGAAAAGCACTGACTGAACATTGCTTAGCATTGTTAAAAAGCCATCATGTTATTTGTTCAGTGAGGAAGGGCCCAGAACCCACCCTCCACTAATTTTTATGGTAGTTTTTTTTCCCCATATGTTTAGCTGGAGTTCCACTGTAGTCTAGTAGTTAAAAGTAATTAAGTTAAGAGCGTGCAGATAAGTGTAGAGAGAGTTTGCAGTTTGAGAAAGGAGAATCGCTGACACCAAGTATGCATCATATCACGTTATATTTGCATGCTTCTACTTTAAGCAGCCATAATATTTTAACGCAGTGCTTCTAATAGTTTGTTTTTTAAATATATTTGCTCACAAATCTTTTCATTTTGAAAGGCAAAAAGCCAGAAAAGCCAAGTATACTTTAAGTGACTCTGAAGAGGATGAAGGAGAAGAGTGGATTCCACGCAAAGTTTCAGGTGAACCATTGGTTGTGAAATAAGGGGTGCTTTAGCTGTCCCACAGGGCAAAGTGGGGTCTTTAGAGTCAGAAATAAAGCCTTGTACACAGCATAGAAGAAACACTGAATGGACACCATAGAGATCAAGCATGCAGGATCTCTGAACAACAACAATGAATGAGCGCATTGGTTTCACTCCATCTGCTAGAAACTGCTTGAGTGCCTCTTGATTGTCCTGTCTCCACTCTAATGAACAGTACAGTCTGATATATTGGAATTTGTAACAATATTCAGTGTAATTTTGTAATTACAAATGGTAAAGGTTAACTGAAGTGAAAGTACCCCTGAACCGGACTTTTTTTTTTTACTTTTTAATTCCAATTTATGTGCAGTGCTGTGACATATGTGATATCGGCATCAGATATCCTACTGATATCAGTGTGCTATCCTTCTGAGATCAATCTACCTAAGCCCACACAAGTCGCAGCTCTCCTGTGCTGTGTGCCATTACACACACTGATGTCAGGAATCACAAGTGGGGAGTTCTAGGGACGGGCTAGGGGAGAGGGACTGCTACTTCTTCCCCGCCCATATTCGACATTGGAGATTATGGCTGAGCAGAGTGGGGGCCACAGGGAGGCGCTGGAAGGTGCGGCTGGTGCTGTGACATGTCACAACACCGCCCATAAATCAGAATTCACCCTTTTCACTCAGTTTTTTCCTAAAGGGAGTAGTTTCTGCTGAGTTTTTTTGTTTTTTTTTGTTTTTCTTTTTTATAGAAATGCACTCTCCCTCTTACTCTCTCTCCAATTTTAACATGGAACATAACATAGTAACATGGTATATCTTATTTTAAAGAACACAACGTTCAAATGTCTTATTTGGACAGTTTGGCATCTTCTATTGGCTGGTAGCAGAGAAGAAAGCCAAGGTATGGTAAAATTTACATCAATTTCCTGGGTGTAATCCTGGCTTGCATGAGCAAGTTTCGCAATAATAGGTGGTTTTATGCCTGCCACCCGGTGTCTTCATGTCACTACACACAATGCAATCTTTGGTATTTCGATAGGGCAGCTGAAGCTGTTGAATTCACTGCCTGTCAGGTTTTCCCATTCACCTGCTGGGCACTTGCCTAGTATTCAGCATGGATGGTGCACAGGCTGGGCCCCTTGTGGAGGTGCATCTGAGCATGGCAGATGCCATCTTCAGATGCTACATGAGATGTTTTTTGACTGTAGGATAACTTCACTGTATGTCAACATGCCATGCCCGGTGTTACCAGTTGCTGTCAATAAGCTGTATGTAATTTTAGCCCAATCACACACACCTACACACACCCACACACCCTTTGGAATGATTTCTATGTTTCTCACTTATCCATAGATCTGCTCTTCATTAATCTGAGGCTGTCTCCTCTCCAGCCCTGTGGTGACAGTAATAAGGATCCCCCCAATGCCTCTACTAAGATGGTCTCTATGCCCCGCCCCATTCAGTAATAATAGTGTGGTAAGGAGAGTGGATTATATTGACATTGTCACTATGCTCTTAGGGCCTGATTCCACACAGTGCCAGCATGTATCTTGCATGATGAGATGCTGGCACAGCACTATGCGAGACACATCAGAATGCCTCTAGCCGTACCATGCACGGCTATAGGGATTCAAATGTGTGATGTGGAAATCTGGAACATGTCCATTTTTTCCTCCTCGTGTGATTCGGAGGGCAGCCTATTTATTTCTATCGGCTGCGTTTCCCTGTTCGAATAGCATGTGGGGAAATGTGAATTTGCAGCAGTGGAAACAGGCCCTTACCTTTACCATAAGTGGATGTGTGGCAAGGTATGTATTCTATGCTGCTTTCCTTCAACTGACTTTAGACACGTTTTATGTACGATATATGTGAGCTAGGATCACAATTTTATTTGTGAAAATATTTATTCATTAGTTTGTGCCTGTAAGATAAGCTTGTTGTAACATGATATATCCATATTAGCTCCCCAGGCACGCAAGATGGCGGATCACGATCACCTCAGTATGACGGCTGGTTCTATAAAGAAGAAAGCAAAGCAGAAAAGCAGAGGTTTGTGTTTTCAATCAAGATATCCATATGACATTTTTTTATAACACCTGTGTGTGACAGATAACGCAACTGGATAAAACCCCTGCATACCAGAAAATGCTGAACAGACTATATTCCACCATGCTTCAAAAATTTTGTTATACGGTATCTTCATTGTATCGAGATATTCTTAGTGGGTGTGTTTATGGATAATGGCAGTTGGTGCTGTTTTTTCCATGTCTGCCTGAAGTAAAGATGGTTCCTACAGGCTCACAATGGATCAAGCAATATGACCAAATTCAGCAAATATCCATCATTCCTTAAAGAGAATCTGTATTGTTAAAATCGCACAAAAGTAAACATACCAGTGCGTTAGGGGACATCTCCTATTACCCTCTGTCACAATTTTGCCGCTCCTCGCCGCATTAAAAGTGGTTAAACAGTTTTAAAAAGTTTGTTTATAAACAAACAAAATGGCCACCAAAACAGGAAGTAGGTTGATGTACAGTATTTCCACACATAGAAAATACATTCATACACAAGCAGGCTGTATACATCCTTCCTTTTGTATCTCAAGAGATCATTATACACAGGCAGTGTGCATAGAGGGGCCAGGAGGGGGGAGATGCATCACAGAACCACAACACTGAAGAACTTGGCAGCCTTCCAGACACAGGCTGACAAGTCTGACAAGAGAGAGATAAGTTGATTTATTACAGAGATGGTGATAGTAGAACGTGCTGCAGTAAGCCAGAACACATTAGAATAGCTTTTGGAACTTGTAGGATGATAAAAAACAGGATGTAATTTTTGTTACGGAGTCTCTTTAATCTGTCTTCTATTTTTATTTATTTATTTATTTTTTATATTTTTTTTTTACTTCTCACTTTGCAACGTATTTTTTTTTTCACCTTCTACTATTATATTTTGGTAAAGTTCCTCTTTAAAGTACAACTGTAACAAGTACTGTCTATGGAGGCTGCCTTATTTATTTCCTTTTAAACAATACCAGTTGCCTGGCTGTCCTGCTGATCTATTTAAATGCAGTAGTGTTTGAATAGCACCAGAAACAAGCATGTGGCTAATCTCGTCAGATCTGATAGTAATGTCAAAAACTGCTGCATGCTTGTTCAGGGTCTATGGCTAAAGGTATTAGAGGCAGAGGATCAACAGGAAAGCCAGGCAAATGGTATTGCTTAACCACTTGCCGACCGCCCACTACCAATTGGTGGCAGCAAAGTGGCACCCCCAGGACCGCCTAACCTGGGGGACTGATTAACCGGGGATCGCGCGCATCAGCCGGCATTAGGCTCCGCCCACCCGCGACGTCAACCCGCCAGCCAATTAGCAGCGCCGGCGGTTGTTAACCCCCCATCTGCAGCATGGAAAACGTATAATACACTTTGTAATGCATACAAAGTGTATTATACAGGCTGCCTCCTACCCTGGTGGTCCCAGTGATCGAGCGACCACCAGGGTAGGAGGCAGCTGTGTATGTGAAAGCATGCACACTGATCCTGCCCCCTGATCGCCCACAGCACCGCTCCCCGATCACCCCCTCAGACCACTGTTTGCACCCAATTACCCCCCTAATCACCCATCAATCACCCCCTGTCACTATCTGTCAACGCTATAATTTAGATTAGGTCCTAAACAGCCCCTGGGGGCTCCTGATCACCCCCACACCCTCATATCCTCCCCCCCCCCCCCCCCCGTGTACTGTATACATCTATTCTCCCCTGTAATCACCCACTAATCACCTGTCGATCACCCCGTCACCACCTGTCACTGCCACCCATCAGATAAGACCCTAACCTGACCCTTGCGGGCACCTGATCACCCGCCCACACCCTCAGATCGCTCGCAGACCCACCCTCAGATCACCTCCCAAGTGCATTGTTTACATCTGTTCTCCCCTCTAATCACCCACCTATCGCCCATCTATCACCCATCAATCACCACCTGTCACTGCTACCCATCAGATCAGACCCTACTCTGCCACTTGCGGGTACCCAATTACCCACCCACACCCTCAGATCGCCCTCAGGACCCCCCCCGATCACCTCCCCAGTGCATTGCTTGCATCTATTCCCCCCTCTAATCACCCCCTGAGACACCCATCAATCACCTCCTGTCACCCCCTAGCACTCCTATCCATCAGATCAGGCCCTAATCTGCCCCCTGTGAGCTTCTGATCCCCCGGCCAAACCCTCACTCGCCCCACCGCAGTGACAGAATTTTTTTTTCTGATCACTGCTGGTCTGTACGACTTAATTGTGGCTGAGACCAACTGTAATGCCACACATTACGCAACCGCCAATCCAAGAAGCTACCATGCCCAGCCTTTTCAGTGGAAACCACTCCCAAGTTTCTGAACGTAAAATTTTTTTGGGGCCTGCTCCTTAACATGGGTCTAGTCAAAAAGAATGTATTGCGGTCTTATTGGTCTACTTTATTATTATTATTATTATTATTATTATTATTTATTAGATTTATATAGCGCCAACATATTACGCACCCAATACATCACATGCCCATGTTCTCTGCTGCCAGGTCACGATCTGAGAACTTCCTGCACTTCAGTGCCAATACAACCTGTCATCTAAGAGGCCACCCTGCTTATGACCGGTTCCACAAAATTTGGCCCCTCATAGACCACCTGTCATAAAAATTTGCAGATGCTTATACCCCTGAACAATCATTTTGAGAAATTTGGTTTCCAAACTACTCCTCGCGGTTTTGGGCCCCTAAAATGCCAGGGCAGTATAGGAACCCCACAAGTAACCCCATTTTAGAAAGAAGACACGCCAAGGTATTCCGTTAGGTGTATGATGAGTTCGAAGATTTTTTTTTGTCACAAGTTAATGGAAAATGACACTTTGTGACAGACAAAAAAAATAAATTTCCGCTAACTTGTGACAAAAAATAAAATCTTCTATGAACTCACCAAACACCTAACGGAATACCTTGGGGTGTTGTCTTTCTAAAATGGGGTCACTTGTGGGGTTCCTAAACTGCCCTGGCACTTTAGGGGCCCTAAACAGTTAGTCTCAGTGTTCTCCCCAGAATTTTTTTTCCTGCCGGGTGGCATGAAAAAGTAATCGGGTGGGGCGTGATGAGAGAATGCAGGGCCGGGGCTTATGTGTGCAACTCTGCTTACAGAATAGGAGGAGGTGAGTCAATGACAGCCGGGTGCTCACCAAAACTAGCCGGGTGCTCCAAAGAGGCTGGAGAGAACACTGAGTCTGGAAACCAAATGCCTCAAAATGACCTGTGAAATCCTAAAGTTACTCATAGGACTTTGGGCCCCTTAGCGCACCTAGGCTGCAAAAAAAAGTCACACGTGGTATCGCCGTACTCGGGAGAAGTAGTATAATGTGTTTTGGGGTGTATTTTTACACATACCCATGCTGGGTGGGAGAAATATCTCTGTAAATAGACAATTGTGGGTGTGTGAAGTCATTTACAGAGATATTTCTCCCACCCAGCTTGGGTATGTGTAAAAATACACCCCAAAACACATTATACTACTTCTCCTGACTATGGTGATTCCACATGTGTGACACTTTTTTGCAGCCTAGGTGCGCTAAGGGGCCCAACGTCCTATGAGTACCTTTAGGATTTTACAGGTCATTTTAAGGCATTTGGTTTATAGACTACTAACGGTTCAGGGCCCCTAAAATGCCAGGGCAGTATAGGGACCCCACAAGTGACCTAATTTTAGAAAGAAGACACCTCAAGGTATTCCGTAAGGTGTATATGGTGAGTTCATAGAAGATTTTAGTTTTTGTCACAAGTGGAAAATGACACTGTGGCAAACAATAAAAATCAATTTCCGCTAACTTGTGACAAAAAATAAATATTTATGCGTTGCACCACTAACGTATAAAATTGTATGTGTTCATGTCCACGAGCGGGACCGGAGCAGCAGTGAATGACTACGAGGGCGCAGGATGGCTGCATGGGGCTGGTAGAAGCCCCAGGTAAAAAACGTTTTTGTTTTGCCTGACGATTCCTTTAAAGGACACCCAAGGCGAAAATAAACTAATGAAATAAACAATTGCATCTATGTTCCTTCTCCTAAAAATGACTTTTTAAGATATTCCACAGTTTTTTTTATTTTGATTAAATCTACTTTTTAAGTTTTAACTGTTGTTTTTGCTCAATGACATATTGATTGAAGTATGCCAGAGCTAAAATTTATGAACTACTGACCCTTTTTATCTCTTTCCTGCTCTCAGAAGCCATTTTCTGCTAGGAAAGTATTTAATAGTTGGAATTTCCTATCAGTGAGGGTCACACTGTAGGCACTTCCTGAGTCAGCCACTTACGTACCTGATATTTCACTCTTTCAGGAAGTGAAAGAAAAAAGGAACACAGCATAGTTATTAGTGTGCTTGGCACTGTACATACAGTGGTGTGAAAAAGTATTTGCCCCCTTCCTGATTTCTTATTCTTTTGCATGTTTGTCACACTTAAATATTTCTGCTCATCAAAAACCGTTAACGATTAGTCAAAGAAAACATAATTGAACACAAAATGCAGTTTTAAATGATGGTTTTTATTATTTAGTGAGGAAAAAAAACTCAAAACCTACATGGCCCTGTGTGAAAAAGTGATTGCCCCCCCCCCCCCTTGTTAAAAAATAACTTAACCCTGGTTTATCGCACCTGAGTTAAATTTCTGTAGTCACCCCCAGGCCTGATTACTGCCACACCTGTTTCAATCAAGAAATCACTTAAATAGGAGCTATCTGACACAGAGAAGTAGACCAAAAGCACCTCAAAAGCTAGACGACATGCCAAGAGCCAAAGAAATTCAGGAACAAATGAGAACAAAAGTACTGTAATTGAGATCTAGAAGTCTGGTAAAGGTTATAAAGCCATTTCTAAAGCTTTGGGACTCCAGCGAACCACAGTGAGTGCCATTATCCACAAATGGCAAAAACATGGAACAGTGATGAACCTTCCCAGGAGTGGCCAGCCAACCAATATTACCCCAAGAGCGCAGAGAAAACTCATCCGAGAGGCCACAAAAGACCCCAGGACAACATCTAAAGAACTGCAGGCCTCACTTGCCTCAATTAAGGTCAGTGTTCACGACTCCACCATAAGAAAGAGACTCGGCAAAAACGCTCTGCATGGCAGATATCCAAGGCGCAAACCACTTTTAAGCAAAAAAAACATTAAGGCTCGTCTCAATTTTGCTAAAAAACCTCTCAATGATTGCCAAGACTTTTGGGAAAATAACTTATGGACCGACGAGACAAAAGTTGAACTTTTTGAAAGGTGCGTGTCCCATTACATCTGGCGTAGAAGTAACACAGTATTTCAGCAAAAGAACCTCATACCAACAGTAAAATATGGTGGTGGTAGTGTGATGGTCTGGGGTTGTTTTGCTGCTTCAGGACCTGGAAGGCTTGCTGTGATAGATGGAACCATAAATTCTACTGTCTACCAAAAAATACTGAAGGAGAATGTCCGGCCATCTGTTTGTCAACTCAAACTGAAGTGATCTTGGGTGCTGCAGCAGGACAATGACCCAAAACACACCAGCAAATCCACCTCTAAATGGCTGAAGAAACACAAAATGAAGACTTTGGAGTGGCCTAGTCAAAGCCCTGACCTGAATCCTATTGAGATGTTGTGGCATGACCTTAAAAAGGTGGTTCATGCTAGAAAACCCTCAAATAAAGCTGTATTACAACAATTCTGCAAAGATGAGTGGGCCAAAATTCCTTCAGAGTGCTGTAAAAGACTCGTTGCAAGTTATCGCAAACGCTTGATTGCAGTTATTGCTGCTAAGGTTGGCCCAACCAGTTATTCGGTTCAGGGGGCAATTTCTTTTTCACACAGGGCCATGTAAGTTTGGAGTTTTTTTTTCTCCCTAAGGCCCCGTTCACATCACAAACGCGGACGAGCACGCACGCGCAACGCGTACGAACGCACGCCATCCGCATTTGTGTGCATTGCGTGGCTGATCCCATCACTGAAAAGTGAATGGGACAGCCACGCGTTTTTACAAAAAAATGTGTGCAGCATGCGTTCCCGGACCGCACAGGTCCGGAACGCATGCAGTGTGAACATCAGACATAGCACTCTATGCAATGTCTGATGTCGTGCGTGTCGGCCACCTGCACACGTTTCCAAAACGCGGCTGGAAACGCGTGCAGTGTGAACGGGGCCTTAATAATAAAAAAACGATCATTTAAAACTGCATTTTGTGTTCAATTATGTTATCTTTGACTAATGGTTAACGGTTTTAGATGAGCAGAAACATTTAAGTGTGACAAACATGCAAAAGAATAAGAAATCAGGAAGGGGGCAAATACTTTTACACACCACTGTACCCATGTCCATTTCATCATGTCACATGTCACTTTGGGTATCCTTTAAGGAACTACAGGTCCCACAACGCATTAGCCTTTGAGTCATGACTGTGGCTGTCAGACTCCTGCAATTCATTGTGGGACTTGTAGTTCCTTAACAGCTGGAGAGCCATGTTTGCAGATCGCTGAACTAGACTATTATGAGCAGCTCTGGGTGGTTTGAGGAGCACATGTGCTGTTCACTTGAGTGCTTTGGATAATTCTATGGAAAATGTGCAAGAAAAATGTGTTTTCATAATGAAAGGATTAACATTTCGTGTGATAGAAGAGCACAAGCTCTTATGTGGAGATCCTATTTAATATATACAGCATTAATTTTTTTCCCACAGGTGAAGGCAAACAAAGTATGTCAAAAAGTCAGCTAACAAACCGTCCAAGAGCAACTCTGGTCATCTGTCCCCTTTCGGTTCTGAGCAACTGGATTGTACGTATGATTTTTGGCAGGTTTTCCTGGTCCATTTGTTCAGCGTTAGCCAACGGTTGATCTTTATTGCATAAACTATATCTGCAAGACTTCTAGATATAGGATAGGAAATGCTTTCACAGAAAACCAGCAACTTCTCTCTCAGTGAAGTGTGATCTATAATTTGAGAATTTAGCTTAGTTTTTGTTTTACTAAATTAAGAGCAACTAAATTAATCAGAGGGATGGAAGGTCTCACTTGCCAAGAATGATCCTGCACAAACTGAGTTTATTTAGCTTGGAAAAAAGATGGCTAAGGGGTGACCTAATTAACATGTATAAATACATCAAGGGGCAATACAAATTCTTGGCAGATGAGCTTTTAGTCCCTAGGTTTATACATATGACATGGGGACATGATGTGCATTTTGGAGGAAAAAAGGTTTTTAGGAAGGGGTTCTTTACAGTAAGAGTCGTTAAAACATGGAATATTTTACTACAGGAAGTAGTTATGACAAATTCTATTACTACCTTTTTAAAGGAGGCTAGAATCTTTGCATTGAAGGACATCCACGGGGATATTAGCTGACTGCCACCTGGAGTCAAAAAGGTTTTTTTCCCCCTTAAAGGTTAATTAGCCCAAGCCTTGTAAGGGTGTTTGTTTTTTTCACATCCTCTGGATTAACTGGGATATGTGAGAGTGCAGAATAGAATAGTAGCTAATGTTAACTTTTTTTTTTTGATTATTCTGGTTGTACTGTACTTGTCTGTTTTTTTTTTTTTTGTTTTTTTTTTCCCCTTTAACCAAGCTAACTAAGGGCCTGATGCACATAATCACGGCAATACTGCACACACAGCGCACGGCAATATTGCCCTTTCTTACCGCAGCACCGTTGGCAATGTGAGTTACCATAGCAATGGCCACGCTACTTTAGTACAGTGGGTCTCGTTATTACCGTAACTCGCGGTACTTTCTGCAGGTAAGAAGGGTGATCTGGCTATGCTGTGTGCACCGCAGCATTACCGCAATTCTGTGCATCAGGCCCTATGTAACTATGTACTACCAGAGCTGTGTGTTAGAGACACTGAAGTGAAAAAAAATTATGATTTGTATGTGTAGCACAGCTAGGAAATAAAACATTAAGATCAGATACATCAGTCTAATTGTTTCCAGTACAGGAAGAGTTGAGAAACTCCAGTTGTTATCTCTATGCAAACAAGCCATTAAGATCTCCAACTAAGTTAACCACTTCCCGACCGCCTAACGCACAGCGGCGGCCGGGAAGTGTACCCTGCAAGGACCGGCTCACCCACAGAGGCGGCGGTCCTTGTAAGGGCATGGGCGGAGCGATCGCGTCATCCGTGACGCGATCCTCCGCCGGCTCCTGACACCGCTCACCCGCCGCAACATCCCGCCGGCTATACGGAAGCGCCGGCGGGATGTTAAAACGACGATCGCCGCATACAAAGTGTATAATACACTTTGTAATGTTTACAAAGTGTATTATACAGTCTGCCTCCTGCCCTGGTGGTCCCAGTGTCCGAGGGACCACCAGGGCAGGCTGCAGCCACCCTAGTCTGCACCAAGCACACTGATTTCCCCCCTGCCCCCTGATCGCCCACAGCACCCCTCAGACCCCCCCCCCCCCTGCCCACCCCCAGACCCATGTTTACACCTAATCACCCATCAATCACTCCCTGTCACTATCTGTCAACGCTATTTTTTTTTATCCCCTGCCCCCGGCTCCCTCCTGATCACCCCCCCACCGCTCAGATTCTCCCCAGACCCCCCCATGTACTGTATGCATCTATCCCCCCTGATCACCTGTCAATCACCCCCTGTCACTGCCACCCATCAATCAGCCCCTAACCTGCCCCTTGCGGGCAATCTGATCACCCACCCACACCAATAGATCGCCCGCAGATCCGACATCAGATCACCACCCAAGCGCAGTGTTTACATCTATTCTCTCCTCTACACACCCACTAATTACCCATCAATCACCCATCAATCACCCCCAATCACCACGTGTCACTGTTACCCATCAGATCAGACCCTAATCTGCCCCTTGCGGGCACCCAATCACCCGCCTACACGCTCAGATTGCCCTCAGACCACCCCTTATCAATTCGCCAGGGCATTATTTACATCTGTCCTTCCCTGTAATAACCCACTGATCACCTGTCAATCACCCATCAATCACCCCCTGTCACTGCCACCCATCAATCACCCCCTGTCACTGCCACTCATCAATCAGCCCCTAACCTGCCCCTTGCGGGCAATCTGATCACCCACCCACACCAATAGATCGCCCGCAGATCCGACATCAGATCACCTCCTAAGTGCAGTGTTTACATCTGTTCTCTCCTCCAAACACCCACTAATTACCCATCAATCACCCCCTGTCACTGCTACCCATCAGATTAGACCCCTATCTGCCCCTAGGGCACTCAATCACCCACCCATGCCCTCAGACCCCAGCCCTGATCACCTCGCCAGTGCATTGCTTGCATCTATTCTTCCCTCTAATCGCACCTTGAGATACCCATCAATCACCTCCTGTCACCCCCTAGCACACCTACCCATCAGATCAGGCCCTAATTTGCCCCGTGTGGGCTCCTGATCACTCGGCCAAACCCTCAGATCCCCCTCAGACCCCCTTCCGATCACCTCCCCAGTGCATTCATTGCATCTATTTTCCCCTCATACCACCCCCTGAGACACCCATCAATCACCTCCTGTCACCCCCTAGCACTCCTATCCATCAGATCAGGCCCAATACAACCTGTCATCTAAAAGGCCACCCTGCTTATGACCGGTTCCACAAAATTCGCCCCCTCATAGACCACCTGTCATCAAAATTTTCAGATGCTTATACCCCTGAACAGTCATTTTGAGACATTTGGTTTCCAGACTACTCACGGTTTTGGGCCCGTAAAATGCCAGGGCGGTATAGGAACCCCACAAGTGACCCCATTTTAGAAAGACACCCCAAGGTATTCTGTTAGATGTATGACGAGTTCATAGAAGATTTTATTTTTTGTCAAAAGTTAGCGGAAATTGATTTTTATTGTTTTTTTTCACAAAGTGTCATTTTTCACTAACTTGTGACAAAAAATAAAATCTTCTATGAACTCACCATACTCCTAACGGAATACCTTGGGGTGTCTTCTTTCTAAAATGGGGTCACTTGTGGGGTTCCTATACTGCCCTGGCATTTTAGGGGCCCTAAACCGTGAGGAGTAGTCTACAAAACAAATGCCTCGAAATGACCTGTGAATAGGACGTTGGACCCCTTAGCGCACCTAGGCTGCAAAAAAGTGTCACATGTGGTATCGCCGTACTCGGGACAAGTAGTACAATGTGTTTTGGGGTGTATTTTTACACATACCCATGCTGGGTGGGAGAAATCTCTCTGTAAATGGACAATTGTGTGTAAAAAAAATCAAGATTGTCATTTACAGAGATATTTCTCCCACCCAGCATGGGTATGTGTAAAAATACACCACAAAACACATTATACTACTTCTCCTGAGTACGGCGGTACCACATGTGTGGCACTTTTTTTACACCCTAAGTGCGCTAAGGGGCCCAAAGTCCAATGAGTACCTTTAGGATTTCACAGGTCATTTTGCGACATTGTTGGTTTCAAGACTACTCCTCACGGTTTAGGGCCCCTAAAATGCCAGGGCAGTATAGGAACCCCACAAATGACCCCATTCTAGAAAGAAGACACCCAAAGGTATTCCTTTAGGAGTATGGTGATTTCATAGAAGATTTTATTTTTTGTCACAAGTTAGCGGAAAATGACACTTTGTGAAAAAAAAACAATTAAAATCAATTTCCGCTAACTTGTGACAAAAAAAAATACCTTGGGGTGTCTTCTTTCTAAAATGGGGTCATTAGTGGGGTTCCTATACTGCCCTGGCGTTTTAGGGGCCCTAAACCGTGAGGAGTAGTCTTGACACAAAAATGACTGTGAAATCCTAAAGGTACTCATTGGACTTTGGGCCCCTTAGCACAGTTAGGGTGCAAAAAAAGTGCCACACATGTGGTATCGCCGTACTCGGGAGAAGTAGTACAATGTGTTTTGGGGTGTATTTTCACACATACCCATGCTGGGTGGGAGAAATCTCTCTGTAAATGGACAATTGTGTGTAAAAAAAAAAATCAAAAGATTGTCATTTACAGAGATATTTCTCCCACCCAGCATGGGTATGTGTAAAAATACACCTCAAAACACATTATACTACTTCTCCTGAGTACGGCAATACCACATGTGTGGCACTTTTTTGCAGCCTAACTGCGCTAAGGGGTCCAAAGTCCAATGAGCACCTTTAGGCTTTACAGGGGTGCTTACAATTAGGCACCCCCGAAAATGCCAGGACAGTAAACACACCCCACAAACGACCCCATTTTGGAAAGTAGACACTTCAAGGTATTCAGAGAGGGGCATGGTGAGTCCGTGGCAGATTTTATTTTATTTTTTGTCGCAAGTTAGAAGAAATGGAAACTTTTTTTTTTTTGTCACAAAGTGTCATTTTCCGCTTACTTGTGACAAAAAATATCTTCTATGAACTCACTATGCCTCTCAGTGAATACTTTGGGATGTCTTCTTTCCAAAATGGGGTCATTTGGGGGTTATTTATACTATCCTGGAATTCTAGCCCCTCATGAAACATGACAGGGGGTCAGAAAAGTCATAGATGCTTGAAAATGGGAAAATTCACTTTTTGCACCATAGTTTGTAAACGCTATAACTTTTACCCAAACCAATAAATATACACTGAATGGGTTTTTTTTTTTTATCAAAAACATGTTTGTCCACATTTTTCGCGCTGCATGCATACAGAAATTTTACTTTATTTGAAAAATGTCAGCACAGAAAGTTAAAAAAATCATTTGTTTGCCAAAATTCATGTCTTTTTTGATGAATATAATAAAAAGTAAAAATCGCAGCAGCCATCAAATAGCACCAAAAGAAAGCTTTATTAGTGACAAGAAAAGGAGCCAAAATTCATTTAGGTGGTAGGTTGTATGAGCGAGCAATAAACCGTGAAAGCTGCAGTGGTCTGAATGGAAAAAAAGTGGCCGGTCCTTAAGGGGGGTAAAGCCCACGGTCCTCAAGTGGTTAAGGTAGCCATACACTGGTCGATTTGCCATTAGATCGACCAGCTGACAGATCCCTATCTGATCGAATCTGATCAGAGAGGGATCGTATGGCTGCCTTTACTGCAAACAGATTGTGAATCGATTTCAGCCTGAAACCGATCACAATCTGTTGAGCTGCTGCTGCCGCCTGCCCCCCCCCCCCCCCCCCCCCCCCCCCGTATACATTACCTGATGCTGGCTCCCAGGCATCTTCTCCGCGCTGCACGGCTCTGTTCTGGCTCCATCCCGGCGCTTCCTGTGTCACTCCGTGACCAGGAAGTTCAAATAGAGCTCCCTCTATTTGAACTTCCTGGTCACTGCAGTGACACAGGAAGCGCCGGGATGGAGCCGGAACAGCCGTGCAGCATGGAGAGGATGCCCGGGAGCCAGCGTCAGGTAATGTATACCTGATCGGATCGGCCGCCGCTAGCGACGCGCTGCCTACCCGCGGGCGATCGAGGGTAATTTCCCGCACGGCACGATCGACGGACCGATCCGATTTCGGGAGGAAATCAGATCGGCGGGTGCGTTTACCGCAAAGAATGTCGAAACGGCCGCGAATCGGGCCAGTGTATGGCCACCTTTAGTCGTGGAGAGGGCTGTTATCTGACTTTTATTATCTCAACTGTTCCTGGACTATTTACTTTTCCTCTGCTAGAGGAGAGGTCATTACTTCAGACTGCTCTGAAAGACTCATTTTGAATGCTGAGTGTTGTGTAATCTGCACATATTATAGAATGATGCAATGTTAGAAAAAACACTATATACCTGAAAATAAAAGTATGAGAATATTTTCTTTGCTGCTAATCTTCTAGTAATTATTCATAGTACACAACCAATTCACTATATCATATATATTTTTTCGCTTCAGTGTCTCTTTAAGACATGAGAATATAGTGAAAAACAAAGTTGGAAAAAGTTCTTCTTGATAAACACTTTTATTTGCATTCTCTTGTCAGACTTGATTTGTGAGGAAAATGTTGTGCAACATCTGCGCTGCTGCTTAGCTGTACATCTGAGTCTCCGAAGGAAAATCTAGCACTTCTTTTCACAAATCTGACTTTTCTTCCATTACGTGTAGTTTGGTCTTATTTTTCTTGGACATGGGTAATAAAAGGCTGGAAACTTTAATAAAGCTTTGCTAAATGGCTTCATTATTACTCATAGGATAGCACTTGTTAAATTCATATACATTACTAGTACTACCAGTACTAAAGTTTCCTGGAGAGTGAATTTCTGGTATCAACTAAGTCCAGTATAGCCTTCTATATGTTTGGGTCCTTGGCCTAAAGCCTCACACACACTTTATATTACTGTAGGTAGGCAGGAATCAGGACTTGATATCTCCATTAGCAGATCAGTGGCCAAGGCTGTGCAGATACAATGCTAGGCTATAGGCTACTGACGCATTCTGTTTCTTTGGAGGGGGTGGAGAGACGACCTGGCACATGATGGATAGGGAGGGGTAAGTAGGGAAAACAATGGTGTTAGGCTTCACTTGGATGAGATGCCCCGATAAGCCTGATCTCTAGCCGACACACCGGGGAGGGTCAGAACTGCTGTACACATGCTTGACTCTCACCTTAGGTAGTCTTGATTTCAATCTAGTGTGTGTATGTAGCTTAAAGTAAACCAGAGATAATAAAATACACAGAACCAATACTTACCCCGGGCTTCCCCCAGCCCCATAAACACGTGAGTCCCTCACCGTCCTCCTGTGGTCTGCTGTCAGCCCCGGTAATTGCTTTAGTCACGTCAGTCTGGGTCTTCTGCACATGTTTATGGGGCTAGAGGAAGCCCTGGGTAAGTATCGATTCTGTGTACCTTATTTAAGTATTATTTATATAGCGCCGACATATTACGCAGCGCTGAGTATATTGTCTTGTCACTAACTGTCCCTCAGAGGGGCTCACAATCTAGTCCCTACCATAGTCATATGTATGTATCGTGTAGTGCAGTGGTCTAGAGCCAATTTTTTTGGAGGGAAATCAATTAACTTATCTGAATGTTTTTGGGATGTGGGAGGAAACCGGAGTGCCCAGAGGAAACCCACACACACAGGGAGAACATACAAACTCTTTGCAGATGTTGACCTGGCTGGGATTCGAACCGGGGACCCAGCGTTTGCACGGCGAGAGCGCTAACCACTACGCCATCGTGCTGCCCTATGATCTACCTTACGATCTCTGGTACACTTTAAGGCCCAGTGCACACCAAAACCGCTAGCAGATCCACAAAACGCTAGCGGTTTTGGGTGCGGATGACAGAGATTAGTCTCAGTGCACACCGGGCGGATTTGCATGCAAGAGGCACGTTTGCAGTTTGCTAAAAACCTCAAACCGCCGGTGTGCACCAGCCCATTGAAATACATTACCTGAGCGGCTTTACAGGCGGATGCGGCCGGCGGATCGCATCAAGATCCGCTCGGTGTGCACTGGGACCTAAGAATGACATTTTAATTATTAGGTTTGTCACTAGACAGCAAGTTTGGGTTTAGAGCGATTTATCATTTATTGATTAAGTATACGGATTGGGAAATGGAAGCTGACTGGTAACATAAAAATGTTGTTTTCCCCCCCCTCTAGGATCAGATTGAGCAGCATGTGAAACCAGAGGCAAAGCTGAATGTGTACGTCTATTATGGTCCTGAACGGAACCGCAATCCTGATGCTCTTTCCAATTATGATATTGTACTGACTACCTACAACGTGGTGACTCATGATTACGGTGTAAGTATCCTCCTGTGCCACACAAGTCTGCTGCATGAAACCTAGTTGGATCTTTAGTTTCTGCTTCTTTATGACCTTACAACTCCGCATTTATTTGTAGGAACAAGGCATGCTCAAATGGTTTATGTACTATAAGGAGAAACTCTGATTTGCAACTAAAGTGCTGTTTTACACAGATATACCAGTTCTTAAAATAGTGGAAATTATTTAAAATGTTATTTTGGGGAAGAATGAAGTGACTGTAGGAAGAAAACTTTTACCTCCCTAGAAAGATTAACATTAAAGAAAACCTGTAATGAAAAAAAAAACCCTCTGGTGGATACTTACCATGGGAGGGGGAAGCCTCTGGATCCTAATGAGGCTTCCCCCGTTCTCCAGTGTCCCGGCAATCCAGAGCTGTGACCCCCCCCCCAAACAGCGGCGAGGTAAATATATACCTACTGCGATCCTGCGCAGGCGCACTGGCGGCTCTTCCTTCGGGCTAAGGTGAAAATAGCAGAGCACGGTCGTATCCACTCAACTCCACAGGCACGAGTCCATAATAATTTTTTATTTGCAAAAGTTTTTATGGGAGAGTGTGGGAGATTAGTTCATTTTAAATTGTTAATTTTAAATTATGTGTAGGTCTTTTTACTGAAATGAATGTATGTAGGTGTCATTTTACTATTTGGCCACAAGATGTCCTCACACATACATAGTACACGAACAGGAAGTAATGCTTGCAAGTGTAAGTTTTGTTACAGTGACCGCAGGCATCTCATTGATGCCGCCAATCATTGACACGGTGACTTAGATCACTGCATGGGAATGGTAGTACTGTGCAGATGCAGAATGCTTCAGGCAACGTGAACGTGGCAGGAGCTTAACCATGCATGCACAGTTGGCCCCGGACTGGAGGACTTTCCGAGGCCAATTGCAGCAAACGGGCAAGACAGTGTGGGAGCGATCAGGACGGAGGAGGCTGGAAGAGGTTTCACAACCCTAAAGGTATCCAAAGATAACGTCTCTCTTTATTAGTCTCTGGTGCTGTCAGGTGGCCTCGGCCCACACCAATGATATATGCATAAAAAGGAAACGCTGTCCAATCGTCAGATTATGGACTGCAAAGGTACTTTGAGCTTAATTCAATCTATACGCTCTTCATTATATAACTATAAACGCCTAAGAACTAAACACATATCATAACATAATTAACTTTGAACACAGGGCTGGGATCTGACCCGGCCTAACTATCACCTCTCGTGTTGTGGAATATGAACTCTCATAAGAGTGGTAACTGTTGAAATATAACAGTGTTGTCAGGGAAGGAACACCGTTTAGGATCAAGCCTAGCTTCAAAAATTGGAGTTTGCGGTTGGAAGATCAGCAGTGGACGTCCATGAAGTTGGGATAGCATAGTTATCTTTATTTAAGCCTAATCTGCCTCTGATTTTAAACTCCATGTCTAGATTAAGTTTCGTGTTGTTTAGGAGTTGGGAAGGAGAGCTCCTCAGGAGATTTCCAATTAGAGAGTATTAGATGCTGAGAACTAAATATAAGATGGCAGATGGGGTGTCTGCCCTCGTTAGGTAGATCATTGATCCCCACTAATAAGGCCAGCTTAGGGGTGAGTTTAAACCGGCGTCCTAGGGTTCATCCAATGAGCAATTCCACATTGGCCCAGAGCCGGGCAACTATAGGGCATTCCCACAGCATATGCATTAAAGTGCCTATACCCGTATTACATTTCCAACACAAGTGGGAGGTGGTGTGCGAGAATGAGGCTATAGGGGTCATATACCATCTGTACAAGATTTTCTTTAAAGTTTCCCAATGTGTATTACACTTTGAAATGGACAACGCCATTTTGTTTGCTGTTAGAAGCTGTACAGTTATGTTACAATTAAGGTCAGTCAACCAAACATTGGCATATCTCTTGAGGAGAAGGTGTAGCTGTATTCAGTGCCTTATACCAGATGGCAGTCCCACTTTTTAGGTGTCCTTTATAGTTAAGCATGGTGGCTACGCTAGCTTGTAAGGTTGGGTTATTTAAATTCATTGATCTACATAGGTGGAAGCTTCTATATGTAAATAGTTGGGACTGTGGTAAAGGAAATTGCTTTGTGAATGTTAGAAAGGATTTAAGTTGGCCATGGTTAAAAAGATTGTGCAGATGAACTATCCCTGCCTTCTTCCACACCGCAAGGTCCAAGTCCTGTGTAAAATGTTCGAGAACTGAGATTGAGGTAATGGGATTGAATCGCCCGAGGGGGGTGGGTGTTTCACAAAGTATTCCCAGGATTTAAGTGAAGCTTGTATAGAGGGATACGGTGACGCTGGCAATTTAGCACCCAGTAGGATGCTTGTCAGTAGGGGCCTAAAGTCAGTTCTCAGAGCATGAGATTCAAAGACCACCCAGGGCTTAACCGCTGTAGGAGCCCAATATGTTGACAATTTAAAGTACATTTGGAGCTCATTGGATAAGGTTAATGGGCAAAAATACCTGTGGAGACATGCCAAGAGCTGGTCTACAATTATAGGAAGTGTTTGATTGCTGTAATAACCAGTAAAGAATTTTCTATTGACTATGGAGAATGGTATGAATAATTTTGGACTGGACTTTTTGCTCAACTGTAAATAAAAGCTGAGCAATGTTTTTTTTTCCCCACAATAATGCCTCTTGTACATTGTCTTATTATCTTTTGAGAGACACCTATGTCATTTCCCGTCAAATTACTTGCTGGTTGAATAAAAGTAACTAACTTTAAAGGATGCCACAACTGAAAAGTTGTGGTAAAATGAGGGCCCGTTTCCACTATCGCGAATTCGCAAGCGTTTGCCGCATGCAAATTCACATAGCCAATACAAGTGGATGGGACTGTTTCCATTTGTCAGGATTTCTGAGCGTTTTCGTCCGCGGTAAAAATTTGCATGGCAGAGCCATCAGAATTTGCATACCGCTATGCGGGTGTATGCGAATTTTCATGCGCTGCCATGGTTAAATTCGCATACGTCATTCATGCAAATTCGCATACACCCGCATGTGAAATTTGCATCCACATGCGAATTTTTTACTGCAGCGATTCGCAACACACAAGTGGTAATGGGCCCTAAAAGTTGCAGTGGCTAGGGAAAGAAAATTAGATACTTACCGCCTCTCTTGTCCCCAGCCGTGAGCCGGCGGTCTTCTCCAATAGATGCCGGTGTCCAGGCGACTCTCCTGACCTCTAGCATGCGCAGTATGTCCTTTCTTTACTGCTTCTGCCGGCGCATAATTTCAGCAGAAACCAGTTCACTCCCCTGGCTCCTCCTTCATAGCGTCATGCGCTCCATGGGAGGAGCCAGGGGAATGAACTTGCTTCTGCTGAAATGATGCGCCGGCAGAAGTGGTGAAGAAACGACATACTGCGCATGCGTGGCGCAGCATGTTTGGGTTAGAGGTCAGGAGAGTCGCCTGGACAACGGCATCTATTGGAGAAGACCAGTGGCTGCCGACTGGAAGCAAGAGAGGCGGTAAGTATCTAATTTTCCTTCCCTAGCCACCGCAACTTTTGTTTTACTCTAAGTAAAAATTTGCCAGGGGTATGAATATTATGGGCAGCACTGTATACATGGAATTCCTAGTCGATATTACACAGCACTTTGCTCTACATCCTGACTGAAAGGCATTATACTGTATAGTACAAAAGGTCAAGAAAAGGATATTAGTCCTATTTGTTTAATTATTTTTTATTTATTGTTTTGGGGGTGGGGGGTGGTTTGCATTTGTATTACAACTTTTCGATTTATTAAACTGAGAGCCTGATTATGAAGCATTGTATTACTACTTAATAGCCTCAGTTATGAATTCCTCTTTCAGAGTGAGAGCCCACTACATAAAGTCAAGTGGCTTCGGGTAGTGTTAGATGAAGGGCACACTATCAGGAACCCAAATGCCCGGCAGACAAAAGCTGCCCACAACCTGGATTCAGAGAGACGATGGATACTGACAGGTATGGCTTGGATGACCTCCTAGCTTCTTGGGTAGCGCTGTATTTTTGTTTTTCTGCTGTGATTTATTTATTTGGTGGTGGTGAAGGGGGGGGGGGGGGGGGGCGGGTGGTTGGCTGTCACGAGTCTTCATCTTTGGTGATTGACAAGTAATGCCAAGTCTGGTTATAGTTTAGGCATGCGATCGAATATATTCTGAAATATAGGTCCTTTGCATACTAGGAGGAGAGGTCTACTTTAATTTTCATGAACTCATCAGAGTATATTGTAAGGCCTGCATAGAGCTTTTGGATGGAAGTATTCAATTTACTTTGAGTTACTTGAATGTATCGCTGGAACCTGATATGTTTAAGTTTTGTGAGCCGCAAATCGCTCAAGTCTGGTGCCTGAGTGACAACTATCACTAGCAGGTTACTATCAGTAACCTTGTTATTGCCAGGCTACAGGGGCTAGTGGTGGGCATTGGGACCCTGAACCAAAAATGGGAGCTAATAATCCGTTATCAGTTAGGGTTACATTTGATGTTTAGGATTAGAAAATCTGGTATGGGAGGTTAAGTTTAGTTTTTACCTTTTTAAAAAGGTTAGGAAAGTGATAATGTTGGATGGGGAGCAGGTAAGTTAGGATTAGCCATTGGGGAAAGTTGGGGTTTGGTGCTGCAAAGGAGCTAGTGTTAGGGAAATATTAAGGACACCTGAAGTGGGAGGTATATGGAGGCTGCCATATATCTCCTTTTACGCAATACCAGTTACCTGGCTATCCTGCTGATCCTCTGCCTCCAATAGTTTTAGCCATAGACCCTAAACAAAACATTCAGCAGATCTGGTGACATTGTCCGATCTGATAAGATTAGCTGCATGCTTGTTCCTGGTGTAATTCAGACACTACTGAAGTCATAGACCAGCAGGCCCGCCAGGCAACTGATATTGTTTAAAAGGAAATAAACATGGCAGCCTCCATAACACTCTGCCTACAGTTGACCGGCAAGAGGGAAGGGTTGGGACCGGAGTGGGAGGTTAGTGTTAGGTGTTAAGGGGGGGGGGGGGGGTAGGATAGCAGGGCTGTGGAGTTGGAGTCAGAGCAATGTTTTGGTACCTGGAGACAGAGGTTTCATAAACTGAGTAGTTGGAGATGATTTTTGCCCTGACTCCACGATCCTAAAGGTTAGTGTTAGAACAGAGTACTGAAAGGGAATAAGACTAGAGATTTCTGAAAAGATATCTTGCGTCAAACAGACAACGATGGGGGGGTTTCTATATCAGCGCTTGTCATATGCGCCAGAGGTTTTGATGCATGTTTGTTCCTGTTGTTCAGACACTACTGCAGCCAAATAGATCAGCAGGGCTGCCAGGCAACTGGTATTGTCTAAAACGAAATCAATATAGCGACCTCCATATACCTCTTGTTACAGTTGTGCTTTAAGTTTAGCTGTTAAGGTAGGTAAGTTTGTGTTGGGATGTTGGTGAGTGTCAGGCAATCGATTGGGGGGGGGGGGGGGGAGAGGGAGATATGTAACTGAAGAAAGCAAATTAATAACAAGACTTTACTGTTTAAATTATGAGTACACTACTGATTTGGAGGTACTGCCAAATCTATACATATTCTAGTTGCTTATTTGCTGGACATTGGTGAGTCTGAGTTTATGCCAGCAGTGTCGGCTGCTTTTAGTCTATAGGAAGAGCAGAATTGCATCTTGCTTTTCATAAAATCATGTTCAGTATCAGTGAGAAAGTCTTAGCCTTTCAGTAGAAGTAGATAAAACTTGTAAAGCATGATACATTATTGCAGCCCATGTGGCTGGGGTGAAATGAAGTAGATGCTCATTGTTAGAAATGGTTTTCATTATATTCTACAATTCTGATCTTGAAGCTCCTGTATCAGTGATTTCTCTCCTCCTGCCTGACCACAGTATTCTTTCTTCAGCTCCACTTGGCGTAAGTTTCACAAAAGCATCAATAAGACCCAGTTCAGAGTTCTATCCCTTATCTAAACATTTCTCCTTAAAGAGAACCTGTACTGAGTAAAAATATTTAAAATAAACACACGAGATAACTTCAAATGAACATTGCATAGTTACCTTGCCATCAGTTCCTCTCAGAATCTCGCCATTTTCTTCTGACAATAATCCCTTCCAGTTCTGACAATATTTTGTCAGATCTGAAATATATCAGTTGCTGTCAGTTATAGCTGAGAGGAAAACTGATGTACCAGGTAATGTCCATGTTTCCCTATGGCTTAAAGAAAACCTGAACTGAACATAAAAAGTCAAAATAAACATACACAAGTCATACTTACCTCCTGTGTAATCTACTCCTCAATCTCTTTTTCCTTTCCTGCGTCCTGTTTGTCCACTGTGATCAAGGGAATTCTCTGTCCTCCATTTTGAAAATGGCCATTACTCCATAACAGCTTTCTGGTCAGCACACAGTTAAACTGTAACATCGCCCACTTGAGCCATAGGGAATCATGGACATTACCTGGTACATCAGTTTTCCTCTCAGCTATAACTGACAGCAACTGATATTTTACTGACAGCAACTGATATATTTCAGTTCTGACAAAATATTGTCAGAACTGGAAGGGATTATTGTCAGAAGAAAATGGTGAGCTTCTGAGAGGAACTGATGGCAAGGTAACTATGTAATATTCATTTGAAGTAACCTCATGTGTTTATTTTAAATGTGCTCAGTACAGGTTCTCTTTAAAGAGACTCTGAAGCGAGAATAAATCTCACTTCAGAGCTCATAGTTAGCAGGGGCATGTGTGCCCCTGCTAAAACGCCGCTATCGCGCGGCTAAACGGGGGTCCCCTCACCCCCAAACCCACCCCCGCAAGCATTGGTCGCAAACTTGGTCGTGAGTTTTCTTTTCCTGGAGGCAGGGCTAACAACTGCTAACAGCTGCAGCCCTGCCTCCAGTTGCGTCTTATCAGCGGGGGAGAGGCGGAGATAATTTTCAGTTCAGCTTTTCTTTAAAGAGACTCGAAGACAAAGAATACTAAAGCTCTGATACTTACCAGGGTTTTCTCCTGCCCCATAAACACGTAGAAGTCCCACGCCATCCTCCTCGGGTCTACTGCTCAGCCGTGGCGAGCTCCGTTACTAGGCTCAGTCGATGCCAGTCAGGGTCTCATGCGCATGCGCAGACCACCCACGCATGCGCAGTAGACCCGGACAGACATTACTGAGCCTATTACCGGGGCATCACTGCGGTTAAACGGCAGGCCGCGGGAGTACAGCGTGGGACTTAGATGTGTTTATTGGGCAGGAGGAAGCCCCGGATAAGTATTAGAGTTTTAGTATTTGTCTCTGAGCCTCTTTAAGCTACATACATGTGTCTAGATAAAACCATGACCAAGCTGGCTGATACAGACCGCTTCGGCCGAGAGTCGTACACATGGACACATACACTCGCTCACACACACTCTCTCTCTTCACATAGAGGCCGTCATCCCTGATGTGTTAGGCTGGAGCGACATGCCACTCACCTCACCTGCCAGAAGCCACTCCTTTGTGTGTCATCCCTCCTTTCCCCTCCATAGCAGCAGACGTGTCGCTAGCGGAGTTGGAGGCGGCAGCGACGTCACTCACCCCACCCGCCAGAAGCCACTCAGTTATGCATCGTCCCTCCTTTCCCCTCTATAGTAACAGACATGTCGATAGCCTGCTGGCATCCTTGACGCCCGAGGCTGTAGCAACACCACGCTTTCCCTGCCCACCAGAAGCCACTCAATCGTGCATCATTCCTTCTGTCCCCTCCATAGCAGCAGATGCCTCCCTAGCATGCAGGCGTCTGTGCAGGCTCTGCCATAAATTGATGGCCAAGGAATGGGCCCTGATCTCTGCTGAGCGACAGTCCTTGTACATGATTATGGGGCTTTACTCCTCCTCATACAAATCTGATAAATCTTCTGTATCAGTTTACATATCCTATAGTAAGTGCTCTGTGGTAAACGGCAGACAAATAACAGGCAAAAGAGACATTTTCTGCAGTTGTATTAGGCTTTATTCTAAGAAAAAGAAAATAATTTTGATATTGATGTGCTTACTATAATGTCTTGGTTCCTCATTTGTAACTGAAATCTCTTGGCCAATTACACAGGAACTCCGATTCAGAATTCCCTCCAAGACTTGTGGTCTATTTTCTCTTTCCTGAAACTGAATCCATTCACTGACAGGGAGTGGTGGAATCGTACAATCCAGAGGCCAGTCACCACAGGAGATCCTGCAGGACTGCGGTATGATGGCAATGCATGCGGCGCTCATTACATTGGACTTCTAATCACCTTGCTGTAATGAACGTCTCTGTGCTTCATTACAAAGAACTTTAATGTCTAGCATGGAAATAATATACCGGGCTACTATGCTGTATAAAGGCCTTTAATTGAAATTTCCTGGTATTAAGAGGTTCTGCAAATCAATGTCCTCACTTCACTGTTTTAAAGAATGCACACAGGTAAAAAAAAATGCGCACACAAAAAGAATGCACACAAGTGAAAAAAAAATGCACACGTTAAAAAAAAAATTCTCTCCTTCACCCAAAAAAAAATGCACACGTGTGTTTGCCTAATTTTGCCTACTTGTAGATGCCTTTGCCTTTCCTCCAGACCTGCTGCTGTCAAGTTACACATCGCTGAAATCCAAGGCATTTCTGGAGGTGCTGTGAAAGCCTTGATCAAGCAGGCTGCCAGGATGGCTGGGAAATTTCTACACATCTTAAAGTGCACCCGACCCGAAGCCCGGGTACAAAATCCGATAAGCAGAGGGAAGCCTCAGGATCCTATTGAGGCTCTGCGGTTGCTCTGATGTCCTCCGTCACCTTCCGCACGAAGATTAGCGACAAGGTATTGTCACTAATCCATATCAGGATGCAGTAGCCACGCAGCTCTTCTTCCTGATTCATGGACTGGCTGGCAGCAGCTCTTCTTCCTGATTCATGGACGGGCAGTAGCCACGCAGCTCCTCTTCCTGATTCATGGACGCGCAATAGCAGCACATGCGCAATAAGCGGAGCCACAGGCTGGCTGTGTGCTACTGCGCATGCTAGGGTTGCTTTGTGCATCTACTAATGTGAAGAGGGACTGCGCTCAGCAACAGGACTGCGGCCCACCAAGGGAAGCCTCAATAGGATCCTGGTAATGGCCTATTTTGAAACCAAGCTTTGGCTCAGGTTTACTTTAAATGACTAGACTCCTTGGTACAATAGACATTAAAGCGGACCTGAACTCATGGACGGGCAGCAGCCACGCAGCTCCTTTTCCTGATTCATGGACGGGCAGTAGCCACGCAGCTCCCCTTCCTGATTCATGGACGGGCAGTAGCCACGCAGCTCCCCTTCCTGATTCATGGACGGGCAGTAGCCACGCAGCTCCTCTTCCTGATTCATGGACGGGCAGTAGCCACGCAGCTCCTCTTCCTGATTCATGGACGGGCAGTAGCCACGCAGCTCCTCTTCCTGATTCATGGACGGGCAGTAGCCACGCAGCTCCTCTTCCTGATTCATGGACGGGCAGTAGCCACGCAGCTCCTCTTCCTGATTCATGGACGGGCAGTAGCCACGCAGCTCCTCTTCCTGATTTATGGACGGGCAGTAGCCACGCAGCTCCTCTTCCTGATTTATGAACGCGCAATAACAGCACATGCGCAGTAAGCGGAGCCACAGGCTGGCTGTGTGCTACTGCGCATGCTAGGGTTGGCTTGTGCATCTACTGCGTGTCCATGAATCAGGAAGAGGAGCTGCACAGCCCTAATGTGGAGAGGGACTGCGCTCCGCAACAGGACTGCGGACCACCAAGGGAAGCCTCAATAGGATCCTGGTAATGGCCTATTTTGAAACCAAGCTTTGGCTCAGGTTTACTTTAAATAACTAGACTCCTTGTTACAATAGACATTAAAGCGGACCTGAACTCAGAACAACTTCTCTGCGCTAAAAGATACGCAACAGCCTAATAACCTTTAAAGAAAAATGTCTTCGTTACAGTTGATACAAATCCTACAATAAATCTGAGTTGTTTCTACTTCCTGCTTTCATGGAAACGGACACAGGAATAGCATGCTGTATTTACAAATTAGCTCATCTGCTGTGGCAGTCAGCTGACACAGGAGAGCTCAAATTACAGCTTGACAGTTAGACGAGCTAAACTCTCTAAATTCTAAATACATACAGTGGGTATGTATCTGTTTCTTCTGTCCTTTGCAACAGTTCAAGTCCACTTTAAAGACATTGGACTTGATGGACAAATGTTTGTTTGTTTTTTTCAACCAAACTATGTTCTATGTTACAATTGCTTATCTGATCAGTTTACCTTCAGTTGGGGTTTGCTTTCACAAGTCGTTTCGGCTTCATGAATCCAAGTCAGCGTTTTGTGGACTACACAAGACTACAGGATATGCTGTCCCTTTGTACCTTGGTCTTTTCTAATATCAAAGTAACCTCACTAAACGACAAATGGGTTTTGTCTTCTAGTCGATTACAAGCACTTGTCAATAATACAACCCTGAGGAGGACTAAAACAACCAAAGTAAAAGGCAAGCCAGTGCTGCAGCTGCCAGAGCGTAAAGTGTTTATCCAACACCTCCAACTGTCAGAAAAGGAAAGAAAAATATATGAATCTGTGAAGAATGAAAGCAAAACTATTATTGGCCGGTAAGAGCGCGTATTATTAATGTCTTGTTCCCTTTTATTTTTCTGTGATGTGAAAAGAGCTTCTGTGTTGTACACACGCCTTCTAATGTGCCCACACCAAACTCTGAGTACAAAAACACTTACCTAAAGGAAGCCTCTGGATCCTGATTATGCTTCGTACGCCATCCTCCAGTCCCCTGTTGTCCCCAGAAGAATTCCAACAAGGGCTTGTTGGAAAGCAAGCCTATTGCGCCTGCGCAGTAAGCAAGAGCCGGCAAGTACACTGTGCAGACTCGTGTCAGAAGAGAAGTACAGCCCCAATGCTCTGCCCAGTCCAGGGCAGCGGCGGAGGACAGCGTGGGAAGCCTCAGGAGGATCCAGGCTTCCTTCCCCTTAGGTAAGTATTTGCATTTTCAGCCAAGGTTCCCCCCCAGTTTTACTTTAAAGTAACGATGTAAAGGGGAAAAAAGTCCCTGGGGGGTACTAACCTCATGAGCAGAGGGGATCCAGCTCTGGGAAACACCGAAGATCTCCTTGTCAGCACTTGTTGACACGCCCACGTGCAGTAGCACCTCTCCGCTCAGGCACAGGTGGAAATAGTGGAGCACGATTGGGTCCGATCTACTGTGCAGGTACAGGTCACCTGTCAAGTAGAACTGACCCGATCGGACTTGGCTATTTCCACCAGAGCCCAAGCAGACAGCTGCTACGTAGCTTACACAGGAGTGCAGATGTAAATATTGTGGTCGGCTTCTGCTCCAGGCTGCCAGAGGGAGATGGGGAAGCTTAGTTAGGAACCAGAGGCTTCCCCCTCCCAAGGCACGTACCCTCTAGCGGCACTTTTTTTCTTACAGGTTTACTTTAAGTGGAAACTAATTTTTGTTAGGCTTTTCTTGTAAACGACTGTTCGGCAACAGTGATTAATGATCACACCTTGTCTTTATCAGTTGGGCGCTCACAAAGCTTTAGCAGATATATTTGGTCTGTAGACTTTCAAAGTAGTTAAAGCGGAACTGTAGATAAAAAAATACAGTGTTTCACTTACCTGGGGCTTCCCCAAGCCCCCAGCTGCTGTCCTGTCCCACGCCGCTCTTCGAGTCTCCGTTCCCCCTCCCGCCGCTCGGTCCCGTCCCTCGACTTGTAAGTCGATACCAGCGCAGCTCTGGCCAAGCGTATCCTTTCTTCGCGTTCCCCTCTGCAATAGCGGGGCACGCGAAGAAAGGATACGCGTGGCCAGAGCCGCGCAGGCGCAGTGGCCCAGCGGCGAAACCGAATCTACAGTTCCGCTTTAAGGCATGTACTTGGCATCAATCAGTGATACAAGGTGTTCATTCAGCAGTCCTCTTGGTTACAGCAAATCATGAAATGGGAATATGATTGCATATCTTAGCGTAGCAGCAAAGTAATGGAAGCTTGCGTTGCTATCATAAGTAAGCACAAATAAGCTGAGCTAAGCTACAAAATTGAGGTAGGAACAGAAGTAAGCATCAGTAAGGTAAACTAGGCAACCGTGAGCTAAACTAAGCTACCTATAAAACTATAGATACATCTTATATATAGAAAACTCTCAAGCTCAACAAGTCTTAGTCACACTGTAGGTGGGTTGTGGGTGAATGATGGGTGTCAATCACATAATGAGCTTGTATGATTGACCATCCACTACGTATGACAGGAACCCAAATCTGCATTTGGAGTCCTGGTGACCTGTCCAATGCTATTTCATGGAAATTGTTATTGGTTTGACTGTGTTCTGGCGCCTCCCAGACTGAATAACTTATAGATTAGAGCTAGCCATTACAACTAGTTGACCTTCCTTCTATGAAGCAAGATATTCACTAGAATAATTTATGACCGCTATAATATATGCCTTAAGGGAGAACTCTGCATATAGTTTTCTGCTGACACATTGGTTCTTAAATTAATGAGAGTTTTACATTGCAAGATCCTGACCAATTTTCACAGAAACCTTTTCTATTTTCTGAGCCTTTATAGCAGAGTAATCCTCACTGTGGAAGATGCATACAGATTGTAGTTATAGATACACTTATAAACTATTCATGCTGTGGCTTTTAGTACTGCAATTTGTAAACTTGCAGAATATCTCAGTGAGTCAGTAGACCTATTTTATTAAGCATGCAGAGTAATAGAAGTCTAATATTCTATTTTAGGATTGCCATTCTGTCTCATTGCATTATTTGGCTTGTGTATACAGTGCATAATAACTTGAATTGCCTTTCAGGTATGTTGAGGAAGGGCTGGTCCTGACCCGCTATGCAGATGTGCTTGTAATGCTGGGCAGACTAAGGCAGCTCTGTTGTCATCCCCATCTTGTCTCGCATGTTGTGTCCTCCCTCACCTCAACAGGTATGATGCACACTGTGTATTTATTAGAGTATTCATGTACCCACAAAGGACTCTATTCACAAAACTACTCCTAAATGACTTATTTACCACCTGATTGATAAAAATAACCTTTCAGCACATTTACAAGCAAACTAATCACTCAAAATAAGTTGTTCCTGATTAACTTAATTTCAATATTACTTTTTTTACCTAAATTATGTTCTTGTTCTTTGGGAGCTTAAAAAAGTAACATAGATAAGGAGAAACCAGATGAAAAAGCTGTGTGAATCATGCCCTATGTGTATGTTTTGGATAGTGGGCAGCACGGTGGCGTAGTGGTTAGCGCTCTTGCCTTGCAACGATGGGTCCCCGGTTCAAATACCAGCCAGGTCAACATCTGCAAGGAGTTTGTATGTTCTCCCTGTGTCTGCGTGGGTTTCCTCTGGGTATTCCGGTTTCCTCCCACATCCCAAAAACATACATATGTTAATTGGCTTCCCCCGAAATTGGCCCTGGACTATGATACATGCACTACATGATACATGCATAAACAAACATAGGACTATGGTAGGGATTAGATTGTGAGCCCCTGAGAGGGACAGTTAAGTGACAAGACAATATACTCTGTACAGCGCTGCGGAAGATGTTGGCGCTATATAAATACTAAATAATATTTCGTTATGCTTGTAGCAGGTATAACATTTAATTCCTTTGTTGTATTTAGGAACCTGCACTCAGGGCCGGGCCGAGGCATAGACTGGAGAGGCTCCAGCCTCAGGGCGCAGTGTAGGAGGGGGCGCACAATTCATTCAGCTGTCATTCCTAATTGTGTTTTAAGCAGAAATACATAAGAAAAGAGGATACATAGCAGTGACTGCAAGCCAGATAACTAGATATTAAGGTGTTGGGGAGGTTGTGGGCCCTGTGGCACCTCTTAGTCTAATAGCAATCAGTGTGTGACGGCTGGGGTGGCATGGACGGAGGGGCGCACTTTGGTGTCTCAGCCTTGGGTGCTGGAGGACCTTGTCCCGCCTCTGCCTGCACTTTATACAATAACCTAATGCTGTGGACACTAGATGGAGCAGTTACACATGTGAAGACTTGACATATAACTGCTTCCACAAGTTACCAGATTGTTTTGTCTATTGCTCTTACTATTCAGAAAGTGTTTGTATACATAGGTGAGGTATAATCGGGGCCTTGTTCAGTAAGGAAATCTACTTGCTTTATTTTTTTTCTCCCTCTTTTACCACTCAAGTCCCACCAACCGTACAAGTTTAGCAGGCAAAATCATATACAGTACACAACTGCAGTAATTGGTGTCTCAACAAGCTGTGCCTGTTGTATGAATATCCACACAGGCAGTTAGTAGAATTTGAGGACAGGTTTGCCTTTAGATGCAGTCCTGTTAAAGGAAACCTGATGTCGGTATAGGAAGTATTCCTTTATAACTTGGCCATGCCCCCCCAATCCCGTGTCATAATTGAGGGAATGTGAGTGGCAGCAAAACCTCAGCCATGCCTCCCTTCCCAGATAAATGTGGCAGTCAAGGGAACATTTTGCTAATCTTAAAATCAATGTATTTTACATGTTTTCAGCACTTCTATTATTTTATTAGAATAGTGCTTGGAGCGGGCAGGAGGAATATCTTTAATAAAAAATATTGTCTGGACAAGGACTTTAACCACTTGAGGACTGCAGTGTTAAACTCCCCTAGTAACCAGGGGGTTTAACTAATTGGTTTTACTAATTGGGCTTTTTACTAATTGTGCCACTGCAGCTTTAAGGCCTAGCTGCAGGGCCGCACCACTTAGCACATAAGCGATTTAAAAGATCCCCAGACTAGCGACAATCTGCTTGTAGCTAGCCAGCTTTACTTATGAAGTCCTTCCTGGATCGCGGCTTGGCTTCCCATTGGTGGAAGCTAACAGAGATGGGGAGAGCCTGGAATCCAGGTGGAGATGCTACGAGGCTGACTGACAGCCTCACATAAGTAAAGCTGGCTAGCGACAAGCAGGTTGTCGCTAGTCTGGCAATCTTTTAATGGGGTGTGGCGCGGGGGGGGGGGGGGGGGGGGTGGTTGGCAGTACAATGACCCAGAGGCATGTCATTGTACACACGACATGCCTCTGGGTCCTATTAGGATTATCATATGCCACCTCAGGTTCTCTTTAAAGTGTAACTGTCGGGCATAAGATCAAAAATCAACTGTTTATTTTTATCTGGTAAACAAGTAATGAGGATGCTAACCAGGCAATCAAAAAAAAATCACTATTTTCTTGTTGATAAATGATTATTTCCCAGTTTACCTGTCTATTTGGTACACACAAAATTAAATACACAAAAAGGAAGTTGCAGGGCATGCTGGGTTGTCCTGCTTCTATACTTCCCCCTCACACTTAACTAATGGCGCCTGATTGGCTGAAGCCGCTTCCCTCCTGGTTTCCCCTCCCACACCTGTTATTCTTTGGCCAATATTTCTCATGCTGAGACAATGCACGTACTATAGTGGAGGACAGGCAATGCACACACAATCAGGCAGAGGAGTCTAAGGGAGGAAATGACATCAGGATTGGCTTCAAAATAGCCACACTTAAAATGGGAAATGCTAAAAAGGATTTGCTCTTTTTTTTTTTTTTTACTGTAGATAAATCACTGAAATCAAAACGTGGACAATGCAATACATATCTTATGTAAATGGAGCAAATAATTATTTACTTATATATGTGTTTTTTTGGGGGGGTTTTTTTCCCCCCCCCCGAGATAGCATGGCTGACCGCTCCTTTTTAAGAAATACTAGTGGCTCTGCCTCTAATACTATTAGCCATAGACCCTGAACAAGCATGCAGCAGATCAGGTGTTTCTGACATTATTGTCCGATCTGACAAGATTAGCTGCATGCTTGTTTCTGATGTAATTCAGACACTACTGCAGCCAAATAGACCAGCAGGGCTGCCAGGCAATCAGTATAGTTTAAAAGGTGTTTGCCATAGGTGCCATATTACGCAGATACACCACTGCTAGCAGTACATTTCTGTCATGCCTGACAGCTGGTCTATTCATTTCCTGCTCTTTCTAAAACAAAGTGGTATCTGAGATTCCACTTCAAGCAGCAGTTTCTCAGATCAATGAAATGAATGCGGTTTCTCTGCACATTTTCAGCTGGTTCCGCCCCTAAAGACCTGCAGAAGAAGCTGATCAATAAAATGAAGCTGGTTTTAAGCTCTGGTTCTGATGAAGAATGTCCCATATGTCTGGACTCTCTGAAGCTCCCGGTTATAACCCGCTGTGCCCATGTCTTCTGTAAGCCGTGCATTTGTGAGGTTATTCATACCAAGCAAGTAAGACTTGTTTTACTTCCTACTTTACATAATTTACTTCAAATATTCAGCTTCAAAAAAGTTGCAATATGTTCTTCTTTACAGCCGAATGCCAAGTGTCCCCTGTGCAGAGGGCCGGTGAGTATGGAGCACTTGCTGGAGTGTCCAGAGGAAGAGCTGGACTCCGGTGATGGGCAACAGAAAGACCTGAAATGGGCAGACAGCTCTAAGGTAAGAAACTCACAGCACAGGCACAGTAACGTTATTTATTTTACTTCATTTCTGTTTGTAAAACTGTAAATAATCTCTTGCATTGCAGATAAATGCCTTAATGTTTGCACTGACGGAACAGAGGCAAAAGGATCCACTTGTCAAAAGTATTATCGTTTCCCAGTTCACCAAATTCCTGTCAGTAACTGAAGAAGCACTCAGGTAAGAAATGAGAACACTTACCAGCATGGTGCAAATCCATTTTATGGAACCTCTAGCTCAGCCTTTCTACCTGGAGGTACCTGTAACGATTGGTGTCAGCACGCAGAGAGAATCTGATTATTGGTGATCTGCAGTATCACCAAGAATACAGATGTATACCTGATTATTGATGATCTGCAGAATCACCGATAATACAGATATATTACTAACCTCTGGACACCTGGATAATGTGAGTGTTTGGTGTAACAGTAGTACTTTGAGTATAGCACAGGAAATTAGAGACAGTATGGGCAATACTGCTCTAAAGATAAGGAAACCTTCCAGTAGCCTAAGACTCCCCAAGGGGCAGAGTCAGCCTGGAAGAAGGAAGGTCCAGAGAGTGAGTGACAATAAAGACAAATGTCACGGAGTGATCTGGAAACTATCTCTTAATAGTAGAGAGAGCTCTCAAGGTCAGGCAAGCCAGATCGGCAACACACGGTCAGATAAGGTACATAGACAGAAGGCTAATTCGGTATCCAAGGCAAGCAAGGTTTGGCAACAGAGTATCAGATGTGCGAGGTACCGAATCAGAAATCAGAGGAGTAGTCAGGAAAGCAATAAGTCATAACAGATATCAAACAATGCCTAGTCTGGGTGTGAGGTCCTTGGTCTCTACACCCTGGAACTAGTCTGATGTATAACAAAATGGTAGCACAAGTTCCCTAGTCTGGGCGTGAGGTCCGTGGTCTCTACACCCTGGAACTAGTCTGATGTATAACAGAATGGTAACACAAGTTCCCTAGTCTGGGTGTGAGGTCCGTGGTCTCTACACCCTGGAACTGGTCTAAGCATAAACAGAATACAATACAAGTAATCTGGCTCAGTGTGAATTCCCAGGTCCACCTGGTTCAAACACACTGCAGGATCTGACTAAGGTCTGAGTGCTTCCACGTAGTGTTCGCAACGGCAGACCACTTGTGACTGGCCAGCAGCAACTATATATAGTGTAGCACTCTCTGGCACCACCTCTAAGTGATGGACCAATAGAAACTTGCTCTGGCGTCAGCTGACCAGCCTGGTCAGCTGGTCCCCTCTTGGCCATCATAAAAGTTCTGCCTCTCAGAGCGCGCGCGCGTATTCCTAAACCTGTGTGAACTAACACTCACCAGAGGCACGCTGCTGCGTGCAAACCGCTGCGCTGGACGCGGAACCAGCCGCCTCGCTGTCAGTACATGCGGCGGCTTTTCCGCGTTCTGCCATGTTACCAGTCGCACGCCTTAGCGTGCAAACCGCCGCATTGGACGCGGAATCAGCCGCCTTGCTGTCAGAACATGCGGCGGCTTTTCCGCGTTTTCTCACAGTACCCTTCCAAGATGTTCATATTACAGGGAACACCTACATGGAAACTAGACTACAACTCCTGTTTCTCTCTTTCTCTGAAATTAAGACATCCCCTGAATGTAAGCCCTAGCAGGAATTTTGAGCATGCTCGAAATATAAGCCCTACCCTGAAAGTAAGCCCTAGCTGCAGTAATGGGAAAAAATATGGCAACTTGTGTCTACTGGAGCTGATGGTCTCACGGGCAGGACCAAGGCTCTGTCATTGTGCCAATCACTGCATTCGCTGCTACTCAACGAGTAGAGTGAGCGGCCCAATAACAGCCATGGTCCCATCTCCGAGATCATTGGCTCCAGTAGAGACACAAGTTGCTGTACTTCTTCCCCATAGGCTGAAGATCGGGGACACAGCAGCATGGAGCTGGGGGGGGGGGGGGGGGGGATGAAGAGGATTAGGGGGACATCGCAGGACACGGGGGACAGCACGACATGGAGCTAGGGGTAAGAGGATGCCGGGGGACACTTGAGGATATGGGATACCAGGATGTAGCTACATGGAACACAGGAGTTTAGGAGATAGAGGAAAACATGGGTACAGAGGGGGACACCAGGACACTAAAGGTACAAGGGGGACACGGGCACTCAAGAGATGGATCCAGCAGAGGAAGAGGCTGCACAGTGGGGAAGGCAGGAGGAGACACAGCACAGGAACTTGTGTGTTCACAGAAATAGAAGACATCCCCTAAAAAATAAGCCCTAGCGCATTTGGAGCAAAAATAGTGTTATTTTTGGGGAAAACACGGTACTAGGAGAGAGTATGTGTGCACCAATGTAGTAATTCTTACCCCCGGGGTTTAAAGTAAACCTGAAGGAGAAAAAAAGCCTTCTCGGGAGGGGGAAGCCTCTAAATCCTGAAAAGACTTCCCTTATCCTCAGCAGAGGTGATCCAGTGGTGGGACTGTGAAAGTTTCGCTTGTTGCTGCTATGCGCAGGCGCACTAGAAGCTTTACCCTCAGACTTCAGCAGAAATGATGTATCAGCTTTTTTTTAAAAATCTTTTAAAGTTACAGGTTCTTTATACAGCAATACTGAAGCAAAGATAAAATAAAGAAACATACCTATGGAGGGGGAAGTTCTGGGTCCTTTAGAGCCTTCCTGTTCCCTCGTTACAGCTCTGAAATTTTTGTAAACCAAGATGAATCCTTGTTTAACGTGAACCTTAACCAAGTAAAGTTATTTAAAACAAAAACATGATGTAACTGCAAATAAATATTCCATACTGACCTCGCCATCATTTCTTCTCAGACGCTCACCATTTTCTTCCCATGACGATTCCTTCCAGTTAGGGCCCTTCCAGTTAGGGCCCTTTTACGCGCTGGTATGCGTTGCTTTTTTTTTTCCTCCATAGCAGTGCTTTGGGAAAAAGCTTTCAGGTAAAACACATATAGTGGGAACTGAGCCATAGGAAAACATGGACATTACTTTTAAAATCAGCTGTCCTTTCAGTTCTGAGAGCAACTGATTAACCTCCCTGGCGGTTTATTTTTTCTGCAAAAATTGCAGAAATCCAATTTTTTTTTATTTTTTTTTTTTTTGTTTCATGTAAAGCTACCAGAGTGGTAGCTACATGAAACGCCACTAGAGGGCGCATGTGTCCCTCTAGTTCGATCGTCGCCGGCAACAATAGCAAACACGGGAACGCGTATATAACGCGCTCCCCTGTTTGGCTTTTCCTGTCGCCATGGCGACGATCGGAATGACGTCAGCCGACGTCCTGACGTCGGCCTCCTCCGATCCAGCCCATAGCGCTGCCCGGAACTCATTGGTCCGGGCAGGGCTCTGGTGGGGGGGGCCTCTTCCGCCGCTGCGTGAGGGCGATCGCCGCAGAGCGGCGGCGATCAAGCTGTACGTGCGGCTAGCAAAGTGCTAGCTGCGCGTACAGCACTTTAAATGGTGAAAATCGCCCCACCAGGAGCTGAGATCTCCTGCGCTGCATAGCCCGAGCTCAGCTCGGGCTTACCGCCAGGGAGGTTGAATGACAACTATCGTGAAAAAGTAGGCAATTAAAATTTGACAGAACCGACAGATTTTGGGCCAGGCCATCTCTTCATGGGGGATCCTCGGGGTTTTCTGTTCTGTCACATTTTAACTGCCTACTTTTTACGTGATAGTGGTCCTTAAAATGTAGAAGGGCCCTGAAGGTGGCGACACACCATACATTTTTTTTTCCCAGGCTCAGCCTCGCCACCAGGCTACTTCCTGATTAATTTAAGGCACTCGCCTTAGATTCAGGTATTTCTTGCATCATTGCCTGAAAAAAGTGAATTTTGCAGCCTAATGTAATCTCCATACCTGTGTAATAACTTTAATGAGTCTATTCATTTAATCATCCCCCACCCTCGCTTGATTCACACAACCCACATAGAAAAAAAAAAACACACACAAATCCAGCCATACCATAACAGGCTATGCCGAAATCCTTCATCACATCCAAATATAGTATACGCCCTGCCTTGCTATTATTTAGCTGCCCTCCGGAGGGAGAGTATTCCGCATAGTACCCCATATTTCTCTAAAAAATCTATCTGCAGCTGAAGAGATCTTTGTGGGAACATACGTGGCCCTGTCATACACAAATTCCATTTCTCTAAACCAATCACGAAAGTGGGGAATTCCCCCCACCCTTCTAATGTTTAGTGATTTTTTTCAAATACATGGAGCCTATCTCCTTTAAAAATTCACTTTCTCTATTTTCCTTCAGATCTAATATGCTAAATATTACGCTACTTATGGAAAGATCAAAGCTACTATCAGCCACTCTCTTACCAAATTCAATAAAATGCTCCCACAGGGTGCAGATCGATGGACAGAACTGCCACATGTGCAATCCCTCTGTCCGCCCACATCTCCAGCACGAGGTATCCGATGATGGTCTGAATTTTCCCGCCCACTTTTTTTTTTTACTTTGATTTGAGCATTCTGATTTAATTTTCCGATTGATCAGACTTTTCGATTAGCATCTTTGCGGTACCACACACGTATTTTTGAGATTGCTGCAATTTCAGGATAAAAGATTGTAAACTTCCCAAAAATTGGTTGGTTAAAAAAAAAATCAAGAGAAAAAAGGGAATAAAGTTTGGTATGTACAGAATAGTTGCATACAATTTTTTTTCGTGGTTGAGTACAATTTCACAATCCATTACACACCATACAATTCTTGATTAAATTGTTCAGAATTTTCCAACATGTCCAATCTCAAAAAAAAAACAAGCTTTCGATTTTTCAGGACAACCGATCATATTTATCGAATTGGTGTAAAATTGTGTGGTGTGTGGCCACTATATCAGTTAAAACTGAAAAGTCAACTGTTGTGCAAGGTAATGTCCATGTTTCCCCATTGTTTAAGCGATATTACTGGTTGACAGAGTGCTGACCTGGAAGCTGTTACTGGGCCATACACAGGCGTTAGAGATACTGTCGCGAAAATCTTAAAATTTAAAACGCCTACAAATCGGAAGTACATTTCTTCCTGAGAAAAAAGAGCCATAAATTACTTCTCTCCTATGTTGCTGGCATTTACAGTAAGTAGTAGAAATCTGACATTACCGACAGGTTTTGGGCTAGTCCATCTCTCCATAGGGGATTCTCAGCATGGCCTTTAAATCTTTTTCAGGGAGTGTCTTTATAAAGAAGAAACAAAAATGCTGACCAGCCTTCCTGCTCACCGTACACTTTTTTGGCAGTTGGATGGAGCAACTGCCATTCACTAAGTACATTTTGAAAATAAAGAAATCCCTGTGAACCCCCATGCGGAGATGAGCTAGTCCAAAACCTGTCAGATTTCTACTACCTACTGTAAGTGACAGCAACATAGAAAGGTAATTTATGGCTCACTTTACGCTGGAAAAAAAAAACGTACTTCTTAATTGTATAAGTTTACATATATTTTAAATTTTAAGATTTTCGCGACACAGGTCCTTTAAAGGGAACCTAAACTGAGGTGAGATATGGATTTTTCCTTTTAAAATACCAGTTGCCTGACTCTCCTGCTGATCCTGTGTCTGTAATACTTTTAGCCACAGCCCCTAAACAAGCATGCAGATCAGGTGCTCTAACTGAAGTCAGACTGGATTAGCTGCATGCTTGTTTCAGGTCTGTGATTCAGCCACTACTGCAGCCAAAGATCAGCAGGGCTGCCAGGCAACTGGTATTGTTTAAAAGGAAACATCCATATCCCTCTGTTAAGGTTCCCTTTAAGTATGGTGTGCATTTGTTTATTATGACTTTTACTTCAGTTCAGGTTTGCTGTATGTTGCGCTGGAACGTGCTCAAAATTCTCATCAAACTATCTACATTTTCAAGAATACAACAGCCGTTACATATTGTGACGTGATTCCTGAGTTTCACATATTTTCATAAATCCATGTGTAGCCTTTCCACCGTCCCCTCCTCTCTGCCTTCAGCAGTTATGTAACCTAGATTGTGTCAGAGCAGCACAGCACTGATGTCAAGTCAGATGTTTTTCTTTTTTTAAATCTCTGCAATGTCTGTTGTTATAGTAACATTACACTGTCCTCATTTTTTGTGTGTAGAGAGGCTGGCTTCACATTTACACGCCTGGATGGGTCGATGAACCAGAAAAAGCGCACAGAGGCAATACAGGCTTTTCAGTGCAGTCATGCTGACTCTCCAACCATTATGCTGCTATCACTGAAAGCTGGGGGAGTTGGGCTGAACCTGACAGCAGCTTCTCGCGTGTTTTTGATGGATCCAGTAAGTAGTTTATGAAGTAAAGATTTTCTATTTGACTTGTAATACACCTCTCCACTTACAGGTTAATAGTAGGGAGGAACAATATGATGCAAGTGTTTTCTCCTTGCATTAACATTTCTTGCATTTAAAATTATATGCAGCTACAAATTGGACCAGACAGAATAACTTCCTGTCAGTTTTTATTGGTCCAAGTTCAAGCTTCACATTTGCATGGAATTTGAATGCGAGACATTATTTTCATCTCCGTGATTGTCCCTAGGTAATAGCACACTATATTTTATATTTTACAGACAAGTCATGGATTACTTTACTTGTACACCAAAGCACATCGTACAGGTGGTATTAAAAGTAAAGGCTACTTTTCATCTAAATGACTACTTAAACTCCTTAAACATCTTCAAGAAGCCCCTCAAAACTCACCTTTTCACTCTAGCCTACTACCCCCCACAAGTGCTCCAAACCCACAGTTGAACTCTGGTCCCCTACCTTTTGTGTCCCCACCTCTCCCTCTAGATTGTAAGCCTTTGGGCAGGGTCCTCCTCTTGTGTCCTACCTGATCATGCACCTCCATTACTGTGCACCCATGCTATGCATCTGAGTGAACCAAACTTGCCTAATCTCCATGCTCCTATCCAGTGACTAAATAAGCATTACCTTGTACTCATACTGTGCTGTATGATCTGGTTTTTCTTGTATTCAGGTATTGTCATTTTGCTGTATGTCACCCCTAAATATTGTCTGTAACCTAAACTAATGTCCAGCGCTAACCTAAACTAATGTATAGCGCTGCGTAATATGTTGGCGCTTTATAAATACAATAAATAAAGGGACCCTGAACAGTGAAAAACAAATCTGGACTTACCTGGGCCGTCCTCCAGCCCGCAAGGTCCCTCAGCGTCCTCTGGGTCCCATCTGTGGTTCCACTAACAGCTCCAGTAGGTGCATGACTTTCAGTCTTTTGAGAACCATGCATGCTCAGTACACTTGCGGTGACAAGCGCTCGATCACCAGCAGGACCACGGAGGAGAGCCAGAGAATGCCAAGGGACCTCGCGGGCTACAAGGACTGGAGGAAGCCCAGATAAGTCCAGATTTGTTTGTTTTTTGCATGGTTCAGGGTCCCTTTAACCCCTAGACAAATTAAAGGAAATCTGAGATTGGGTGGGAGGAAAATTCATACAGATCCTTGGCTCCCTTGCTGTCCTCCCAGGCTTCCTCGATCCTCCGCTAGGGTCCTCTGAAATTCCTCCATTTGGGGTATACTGTACATGTGTGCAGCTTGACCGTGTGCGTGTTCCCATTGCTGGGAGCATACTGCGTCTGCGCAGTACACTCCTGACACCGGGAGCATGATTGGGCGAACGCACAGCCGAACTGCACATGTGCTGACTTTCAAGGACCCTAGGGGAGGTTTGAGGCAGCCCAGGAGGATGGCGAGAGAGCTGGAGGATGCTCCAGATATGTATGCAATTTCCCTCAGCTCCCATCTCAGGTACACTTTAAAGAGAAACTGTAGTGAAAATAATGCTTATTTTTCTACAATATACTTTATAAATCTAGTCACCGCGATTTACATTCTGAAATGTATCACAGGTGGTGGCATATTTTGCCCAGGGCAGCGGCAGCAATGCGGAATGTTTGTTCCTGGAGAGTTCTGAAGCCAGTAGAAAATATACCTGGCGTGTGTGTCACAGAGGCTTAGTGTCAAAGTATTTTTTTTACAGTTTACAGAGTAAGCATGCTTCTATTTCATGCATTTAATAGGATACTAAAGCATACAGCTTTTTAGTCAAGTGTGGTTTTTTTTAGTCTGAAGCCTTATAAAATTGCTCTTTCATCTTCTACACTATCACCCAAGCTAAACGGCCCATCCCAGTGGCAAAACGATGTAATTAACCCCCCCCCCCTCCCGGGCAAAATGTGTGGGGGGCGCTTCCTGGTAGAGGCAGCGCTTAGGGCTGTAGCTCTGCCTCTACTCACATCAGTCCCCGCTGATCGCTGCCTCTCCCCATCCCTCTGTCTTCTTTCACTGAGAGGGGCGGGGGAGAGGCGGAGATCCGCACAGATTGACGCGAATGGAGGCAGAGCTACAGCAGTAAGCTCTGCCTCCCTGGGCAGCAAAATCCACAACTTTGAAAGTCGTGGATTTTTGCCCTGGGATTTGGGGGGTTTAATTACAGCGTTCTGCCGTAGGGATGCTGCGTTTCAGCTTGGGTGATAGTTTAGAAGATGAGTGTTAAATAAAAAGAGCAATTTTATAAGGCTTCAGAGTCTATTTAATACTATTTTCTAGAAGGAAATAAAGTGCTGCTTCATATACTTCTTGCAATAGTCAACCTTTAAACTTGAATTTTTGAAGCAAAAGAAGTTGTTCTGATCCCTTGCATAGCTATTGTGATAAAGCACATTTTGCTGTGTAGACTGCATCCAGTTAAAGCGGACCCAAACCAAACATTTTTTTAATTCAAAATATTTAGTTGCACCACTCTGACACATACAAAGATACTCCTATGAGCATTTCAGTGCATGCTTTTCACCCTTCTCTTTTCATAACTAGGGTTATACAGGTGGCCGCCATTACTTCTGAGCTTAGTAGGAGGTTTTAGATCATGGGTGTTTGTCATCAGCTACCCTCCCTCACACAAGCTGAGATCACCTCCCCTGTGACATCATCAGTATCAGCCTGTGTTTTGTTTTTTTATCTCCTCCACCAGTTTGCCGGAAAAATCCCGGCAATATGAAGGGAAGGGAGGAGTTCCTCCAATAAATGTAAAATATTTTATATTTGTCACTATGCAGCTGAAAAAGGGCTGCGATTTATTATTATAATTTAGAAAATGGATTTTATTTCTGAAATCTTGTATTTTTAATTTGGGTCCACTTTAACATAATCCAATAAAAGACACTATTTCTGGAGATCCCATCCACATGTTACTCCTCTCTGTATTATAGGCATGGAATCCAGCTGCAGAAGAGCAATGCTTCGATCGCTGCCATCGGCTGGGACAGACTAAAGAAGTCATTGTTACTAAGGTAATTACTGGCAATCACTGCAGTGATAACTCTGAGGGATGCAGAAGTGGCTGCTCCATAAGCCTTATTTGTATCGCACGTATACTGAAAGATCTGGATTGCAGAAGTGACAGTCCGCTAAACACAGCTGATAGTCTGTATGAAATCTGTGACCATTCTGCCAATTCACATGGTCCAGCCTGGCGTCATAATTAGCAGTGTCTTATCCTTCCATTTCCCAGATGCTGCTTAGGTAGTAAGTATACCGATACACATCATTGTTTTCCCCTCCTGTAATCAAGTCCTCTGTGTGAGATTAATAGGACTGTGCAGTACAGTATAGCCAGCCTGGGCTATCCTTTTCCTTCTCGCGTGAATCCTGCTGTGCATAAGATCTCTTGAAGCTGTTATAAGGGTAGCAGTTTTTACTAGCTTTATTTAAGATACATTACATTTTCAATAGTAAAAACACTGGTGGAGGCACCCTTGATGAACAACGATAACTGTAAGCTATAGTAAAGAACATACGGTATTTATTCATGTACGTTAAGACAACGTGTTTCCTGGGTTTTGGCTCGTTTCTGCAGGTCAATAAAAGTGCCTTAAATCCAACATCATAACCCCATCCCAACTGTGAAGTATGATGGTGATGGGGCATTATTGTTTGGGGCTGTTTTTCTGCGTCAGGGCCTGGATGGATTGCTATCATAGAAGGAAAAATGAATTCCCAAGTTTATCAAGACATTTTGCAGAAGAACTTAACCTCCTTAGCGGTAAACCTTTAGCTAGCACTAGGCTAGCTAGTACATGTGGCCGGCATCGCCCCTATTGCTGCTGATCTCCCCCGATCCCCCGCTAATACATTACCAAGTCTTGATCCAGCAATCACGCAGCCTCCCTGCACATCTCCGGTCCTCTCTGTGGGGAGGATTGGGTCTGAGCATGACGTCCTGTACGATTCTTTCCATAGAGAAGAGCGGATGGATTCAGCGAGCAGCACAGCCTCCCCGAACAGTTCCGCTCTTATCTAAGGGGAGGATCGTACATGACGTCATGCACAGACCCGATCCTCCCCATAGAGAGGACCGGAGATGTGCAGGGAGGCTGCGTGATCACTGGATCCAGGCTGGGTAATGTATTAGCGGGGGATCAGCAGCAATACTAGCTAGCCTAGTGCTAGCTAAAGGTTTTAAAAGCATGCAATCTGTTAAAATTATACTGGGGGACTCTGAGGCTGCAAAACTTCTTAAGCGGCTTAACACTCAGGAGGTTAAGGCCATCTGTTCACCAGCTGAAACTGCGTGTTGCAGCAGGACAACGACCCAAAGCATAGAAGTAAATCAACAGAATGGCTTAAACAGAAGAAAATGCGCCTTCTGGAGTGGCCCAGTCAGAGTCCTGACCTCAACCCACTTCAGATGCTGTGGCATAACCTCAAGAAAGCAATTTACACCACACATCCCAAGCATATTGCGGAACTAAAAACAGTTCTGTAAAGCGTAATGGTCAAAAATTACTTTTGACTATTGTGCACGTTTGATCTGCAACTACAGGAAACGTTTGGTTGAAGGTATTGGTGCCAAAGGAAGTTCAACTAGTTATTAAATCCAAGGGCTCGCGTACCTTTTCCACCTGCACTGTGAATGCTTACATGGAGTGTTCAACAAAAACATGGAAACATTAAATTATATGTGTGGTATTTAGTTTAACCCTTTTGCGTTCCACTGTTTTTAAAACTTAACGTTTTTGACACTTTAGCTGTGTCGTTATGATACAGCAGTAACTTTTTAATTATCTATGCCATCTTAGCGATACATATCTTGTTTTTTTCAGTACAATCTAGGCTTTCTTTGGGTAATATTTTTCTCCCCAAACTATTGTTTTATAGTCCATATATGGGGAAAAATTAGACATAAATGAAAAAAAAAAAAACCTTTTATCCCCAGTCTGCGAGTGTCTGGCGATGGAATGCATTCGCTAGGATGACCGTTCAGGGGGCATAGAGCTGTACAGATGCATCACTAGGCAATGGCAGAGCGTTACATCTGTAGAGCATTGGGGCCTGAAACTTTCGCCCTAGCGATTGCATCCGATCGCTACTGGCGGCAGTTATTAAACGTCTATAAACAGGCATAGGTATTGCAGTGGTTAATGGGATAATAGGCTAGGTTTGGGTTAAAAATTAATGGGAGATTAAAAAAAATACTTTCTATTTTATTGGGCCCATTGCACTTTAATTTTATTTACTTTTACAACTTTTTTTTCCCCCTAACTTTATTGAATGATTGTTGCTGCTAACAGCAACAATACTTTACAGGACCATTCACGTGACTGTGCACGTGCAGCGGCGACAAACAGCGCGATTTAATACAGGATGTAGATTCTACCTCCTAGAACCTACCGGGGGATTAATTGGGACTTAGAATCTACATCCTGGAACTTAAATCAGTTAAGCAGACTGTGATTGTCTATTGTTGTGACTTGATGATCAGATCTTATTTTATCACCAATTTGTGCAGAAATCCATATAATTCCAAAGGGTTCACATACTTTTTATTGTTACTGTATATTAGTAGTAATTACTAACAGTTTGGAATGTATAAAGCCAAAAAATAAACCTTCACTGCCAAACATAGTACAGTATAATACTAACCGTGTGCACACTCATGCTAATGAGATCACAAACACGTAAAGCATGGCTCCTCCCAAATGTGGACTAATACATGTGATAACTGATCAACGCCATGGTTCTAGTTTTTGTAAAATGGAAATGCATAAAACGGTATTCTTAAGTTAATGGATTTTTTTTATGCTTTTGATTTTTCTCTAGTTTGTAGTTAAAGATTCCGTAGAAGAGAATATGCTGAAAATTCAACAGAAGAAAAGAGAGCTAGCAGCTGGGGCATTTGGAGGAAGCCGACCAAGTGCCAGTGAAATAAAAGCAGCCCGCATCAATGATATTAGAACTCTTGTTGACTTGTAAAATAATTCTGTATAGAATTCATTCCTCGGGAAACTAGCTGGGGTCCTTTTCCATGTCATGTGTTTTCTGATTGAAGCACACCAGCAATGTCATTTAGCATGTGGTTTCCCTTTTCACTAATGTCATTTGATTTTCTCCCAATGTGAATGTATATAAAGGCAAAGGGAGTCCGCAACACCTCCATGTATGCCTGAATGTGCTAGGGCAGTGATGGCTAACCTTGGCACTCCAGCTGTGACAAAACTACAAATCCCTTCAAGCCTCTGCCTCCCTGCATTATGCTTAGAGCTGTCAGAGTATTGCAATGCCTCATGGGACTTGTAGTTCCACCACAGCTGGAGTGCCAAGGTTAGCTATCACTGTGCTAGGGTCTGAGAAAAGACCACATACTTAGAAAAAAGACCCCTAACAAACACCAGTCAGCGATAAGAGGGCTTCTCTTTTTGTCTAACCAATGTGAATGTAGTGCAGGCTTATTTTCCTGTTTGTAATGCCTAATGCTGGGAATACACAGTACGTTTATTCCCACATAATCGAGCTGCTGGATCGATTCTCGCGCGTCCCCGCGGGCACCTGGATCGATTTTCACGCGTCCCCACGCGTGCTTCATCTTCCGCCCGTTTCTTCTTTTGTCCTGCCCGCTGGTATGGAGCGTGGAATCGATCCGGCGGGGTATCGGACACGTTGGAAATTATCAATCGAGCCATCAGTGGCTCAATTATGCAGGAATAAACGTACCATGTATTCCCAGCATCATACACATTATACAATTTTCTGTTAGATCATTCTTTTGTAAAATACTGGTAGACTGGTCATTATCTCTTCATTGTCTTCTGGTTATCTCCTGCTGAGTAGAACAATGCCTAATTGCTAGGCAGATACATGGTTAGATAGATAAGTTCCAACATGTTTACTCACCAGGGGCTTCTTTCACCCCCATCAGCCGTTTCAGTCCCTTGCCACTGCTCCAGTCCTACTCGGTGTCCCGCTGGCTGCCTGCAATGATCGGTGACCTGCCAGCGGGTAGGCTCTGCGTCCACATCATCTGGCATGTACTGCGCAGGCGCAGAACACGCCAAATGACATGCACACACAGAAGAGACGACCCACCGGGTGGCCAGTGGAACACAGAGAAGGACCAGAGCAGCGGCGAGGGACTGTAACGGCTGCTAGGGGCTGGAAGGAGGTCCCAGGTGAGTACATTTTGAAGTATCGCAAATGCGGTTTTAAGAAGTTAAAATTCCATTTAGCTTTGATTTATGGTCACTTTTAGCCCTTTATACCTTTTAGGTGGCTCTAGGTTACCATGAGCTGCCTGGATATTATTTTATGATGTGCAATAGTAGATTGTTTTTTGTTTTTTTATTAAGCATACGTGTGTATTCAGCCATATCTATTATACAGTTTGGGGGGGTTCTAATGACTGGATTGTTGTCCACGTGCTTTTCATATATGTTAATTTTGCACAATTTCTAAAGGAAAATTTTTGAAACAAGTCAATGGCAGTACAAGAAAATTGCAATCCAAATGTGGAGCTGTGCTAGTTTCTGTACATTTGCCCACCTTTTTTGGGCAGTAGAATTATCAGACAAACACAATTGTACAAAGACTTCTAAATGGACAAACAAAGAGCTTAACCACTTGAGGACCTAGCCTTTACCCCCCCCCCCCCTTAAGGACCAGCGCTGCTTTTTCTGATCTGTGCTGAGTGGGCTCTACAGCCCCCAGCACAAATCAAATGACAAGCAGAGCGAACAGACCGCCCCCTTTTTTTTCCCACTAGGGGGATGATGTGCTGGGGGGGTCTAATCGCTCCTGCATGCTGTGGGTGGTGGTGGGGGGCACCTCAAAGACCCCTCCACCGCAGGATTCTCCCTCTCCTCCCTCCCTTCTCCGAGAGATCGGAGGCTGCAAAGGAACGGATCTGTCCTGTGCAGCCTCTTAACAGGCTCCCCGCTGTCATGTGACAGCGATCCCCGGCCGCTGATTGGCCGGGGATCGCTGATCTACTACAACGCTGCTACTGTAGCAGCGTTGTAAAAATGTAAACAAAGCGCATTATTTCCGCTTGTGTTTACATTTAGCCTGCGAGCCGCGATCGGCGGCCCGCAGGCTAATCACGGAGCCCCCTGCCGTGAAATGACAGGAAATAGCCGCTCGCGCGAGCGGCTGTTTCCTGATTAATTAGCCGGCGACGCAGAACTGCGTCGCTGGTCCTGCAGCTGCCACTTTGCCGACGCGCAGTATGAGTGCGCGGTCGGCAAGTGGTTTAGAGGAAATGCAATAGCAGCAAATTTTCTGATCCGGTGGAAAAGGGCCTTTAGGGCTCTTTCACACCAGAGCTGATTTCTGGTGTTTTGATGTCCGACTTAACGTCAGTATTTTACGTTAACCAAGGTAAAATGAATGGCCCTAGACTTTCATTTTACCTTTCACATCCAATGCTGCGTTTTGTTGCGGTTCGACGCACCCGGGAGATTTTAATCGCCTGGAGCTGACGTTTCCCTTCTGGTGAATTATAACTACCGCTGCTGATCACCGTCGCACCACACCAGCCCGACGTTCATGGCGCTTGCAGGAAAACTGCTTTTACAAGCGTCATCTAATGTAAAAGAGCCATCATTACACAGTGCAGGGTTTTGTTTTATATAGATCCATGTTAAAATGCAAAGTGCATGGTAAGATCTGTTTTATAACGCAAAAGTGTTTGTTTATAAACATCTGCATTAAAATGTGTTACAAAATTGTGTGTTTTTTTGTTTACCACTAAAATCTCATCAGTGGTGTAAACTATAGAACATTAGATACAAGCGTGCAAGTCTAGAGAGCTGGAAGCACCATAGAGACCTGATACACATTGGAGGGTTGCAGTTTTGTATTTTTCACCACAGCTAGCTGTTCTTCTGGTTTGTCTGTCCACCCTAACAGTATATGCATAATTTACACATTATGGGACACAAACTGTGCCTACCCAAATGTCCCTTAATGGAAGATTAAAGCCCCATTTCATCCTCCCATTTGAAAGTCTAGTGATTTTTGTGATGGTGCGTAACATAAGACAATGCCAAATAACTATTGTATCGCTACATTGACATAAGTGTAGTAGAATTCATTGGCATAATGCATGCAGTATAGCATAATGTACAGCTGCAGTAAAGCATGCTTTGTCACACCACATACAGTGGGACTTTTCCCTTCTGTTGCAATCTGCCTTTACAGGCTATGCACAGCATGTCACTGAATAGATAATTAGCAATTCAGAAATTGCACACCTATACATTTTCAATACATACATTAAATGTAATGGTCCTTTCAGTCCCTGTAATCAAAAGTAGGAACGGTCAATAAGTAATTCTGAGTTGATGGTGATTCGAAATGGACCAATCCAATTCGCATGTTTTCAAGCTGCATACACATTCCTGCATCAGCTCAGATTTGCCATTTTTTCTGAAACGGCAAATGTACCTTTATCAATCTTTTCTATTCCTGTGCAGAGAGATGCAACTGTTATGCTAGGTACACACTGAGATTTTCTGGCAGATTTACTGTCCGATCGATTTCCGATAGAAGTGAATGGAAAACAGTCGGAAATCGATTTGACTGTAAATTTGCCAGAAGATCAGTGTGTACCTAGCATTAGACCAGCAATGCAACTCATCATTTCTTCCCTGCTCATTGTGTCAGATTATTCTTTATATAGCACTGTCATCTTCTGCAGCGCTGTACAGAGTATATTGTCTGGCTCACAATCTAATCCCTACCATAGTAGTATGTCTATATTGTGTAGTGTATGTCTCTTCATCTAGGGCCAATTTAGGGGGAAGCCAATTAACTAGTTCACCTACTAAGGGGTGAACAGAGCAATTTTCACATTTCAGCACTCTTCCCTTTCCCAATAACTATCACAACAAAATGATCTATAAATTGTTTTTCCACCACCAATTATGCTTTCTTTGGTTGGTACATTTTGCTAAAAATTTTATTCTAATGCCCCTTTTACACTTAACCAGTTGCTCTCAGTTTTAACTGAAAGAAAACAGATTTTCAAAGTAATGTCCATGTTTTCCTATGGCTCAGTTCCCACTATACACATTTTAAAGAGAGGCTGAAGCTATATTAAAGTTTTTACCTCTTTAGTTTGATGATGGGGCTAAAACACTGCATTCCCGTGGCAGAACAAGGGTTTTATAACCCATAAATCCCCAGGGCAAAAACTGGGGAGCGTTTCCTGGTAGAGGCAGAGCTTTCTGCAATAGCCCTGCCTCTCCTCGCATCAATCACCACTGATCGCTACCCCTCCCCGCCTCTTCTTTCACAGAGGGGTGGGGAGAGGGAGCGATCAGCAGTGGATTGATGCGAATGGAGGCAAAGGTACAATGCTAAGCTCTGCCTCCCTGGGCAGCAAAATCCACAACTTTGAAAGTCGTAGATATTTGCCCTAGGATTTGGGGGTTATATCCTTTCTGCTACAGGAATGCAGTGTTTTAGCCCTGACTATCATCCTTAAACTAAATAAGAGGTAAAAACTTGTTTGTATGGCTTCAGTCTCTTACTGAAATTTTTCACAATGAAATGCTATGGAAATACCAACGCATTAAATGTAAAAGGGCCCTCAATCCATTAATGGGAATAAGAAAGCGGAAATAGTCTGTTTTTGGCCATTATAGTTTTTGGCCATTATAGTTTTTGGCCATTATAGTTTTACAATAAAACCCACATTAGCCCTGGTTATTACATTTAAAACCTGTCCCTACTACAATTGACAATATTTTATTTGGAAATTTAAAAGGTGTTTTTTCAGTTTTGCATCTGTCACTAATTACAAGACCTTATTTGAAAAAAAGACAAAACTTACTTACGGTAAGGTCTTTTCCAGGAGTCGGAAGGACAGCAACCCTGAGACTTGTCTCCCTCCATTTCCAACTGGACAGGATACTAGTTAAAAGAATTAACATAATTGATTAGGCAGACACCCTACATAAGGCAGCATTCCCTTACCCTCATCAGTTATAAAAAAAGACTACACAGAATGATGCTTCAAATAATTTTTATTAACAATACATCAGGGTGGGTAGTAAGGGTGCTGTCCTTCCGACTCCTGGAAAAGACCTTACCGTAAGTAAGTTTTGTCTTTCCAGGACGTCTCAGGACAGCAACCCTGAGATGATAAACAAGACATAATTAGGGAGGGATTACAGCCTGCAAAACTCTTCTACCAAAACATAAGTCAGAGTTAGAGGTTAAATCAAGTCTATAATGCTTAACAAAGGTATTGTGGCTTGACCAGGTTGCAGCTTCACAGATTTATTAATAGTAGCCCCTGCTCTCTCTGCCCAGGAAGTAGAAACCGCTCTGGTTGAATGACCTTTCGCTAGTCCTGATAACTTCTTGCCCTGGTGCAAGTAAGATAAAGCAATAGCTTGTCTGATCCATCTTGCAATAGGTTTCTTTAGATGGCTGCTTTCTGGCAAAGAGAACCAACAAAGCATTGGACTTCCTCCAATTCTTGGATCTCTGAAGATATTCATTCAATTAGACACCTTCTTAACACCTAGACAGTGCAACCTTTCTTCCTTTCGATTTGATGAATTACTGCAAAAAGATGGTAAAAAGATCTCTTGAGATCTATGGAATTTATATACAATCTTAGGTCAGATAAACGTTTGTACCTTTGATCAATAGTAATAGGTCTTCTTGTTCCTTGGTAATGCCCATAGCCCTATGCATAGCTTCAAATAACTCATTCATAAATTCTGTGGAAAAACGAATTTCTGAGACTTAACGCCTTTACCCTCAGATGCGTCTACTTCGCCCTGTGGTAACTCTTCCAATAATAGATATCCACTCTCTCTTTAGACATCAAATTTATCTGAATCAACCTCGACTCTCTACCTCTTGAGGAGATCGGTTAGGAGGATTTAGAAGGACCAGCAATAGGTGCATCAGAAGTAGAAGGGGTAAATGTCGGTGTAGCATCTGAATTAGAAAGTATGAAAGCAGATTCTTCAATTTCTTTAATAGCAAAGGATATCTCTGATCTCAACCATCCCATCAAATCTTTAATTATGTAGGGGATTCATCTTTCACTACCTTTTCAGTGCATAATTGACACAGGTGTTCTGCAGAATCAGGCATACGGTCACTGCACATTTCCTAGATTTAGACACCGCTTCAGAAGACACTGCATGCTTATCAGGTTTGACAGCTTAGTTTTATCCAACTTGCCATTCTTGGAATCTGTTTTAACAGCTTCCTAACAGTTTCTCCTTTAAAGAGAAACCGTGACCAAGAATTGAACTTCATCCCAATCAGTAGCTGATACCCACTTTTACATGAGAAATCTATTCCTTTTCACAAATGGATCCTCATCAGGGGGCTCTGTATGTCTAATATTGTGGTGAAGCCCCTCCCACAGGAGACTGAGGACTATTTTCCTGGCAGTTTCCGGTCTGTGAACCTCGTTGCATTGTGGGAAATAGCGGTTTACAGCTGTTTCCAACTGCTAGAACAAGCAGCATGTACTTCCAGCTACATCACCTGCCAACAGTAAAAACGTCACCATCTGATAAATGTCAGAATGTAAATAAAAGAGAGGGAAGCTTTTAAAATGGGCAAAAGCTGACTACATTTATACATAATTATTGTAAAAATGAAGAATTTTCACTGGGAGTTCCTCTTTAAGTGGAAGACAACACCCACCGCTATGATAGCTCTAGGCTAGTATCACAGTGGATAAGCTTATAATGCATGCATAGTAACGCAACAGTGTGAACTGCACTGGAGACCAGACATGGCCTTTTTACAAATCTGCATGCCGCTTTTTAGAATAATGCGATCAGGTACAACCCCGCACTGTGCACAAACCCATAGATTTATATGGGCAGTGAATTTCCCTGCTGAATAAATCTGCCACACGACTGAGCACTGCCCTTTGTGCAGATTCAACAATTACTTATAATACTGGAAAAATCTACTGTCCACATTGCTTAAAGGGAACCAGAGATGAACGTTTCACACAAAATAAACATATCAGTTGATAGCTTGTAAAGAATAAATGCTCTACCTGATAATTTTGCCGCTCTGGTGTGCCTTTTTTAGTGTTTTTTATCCATTATTGCTCCAGGAAAAATCAAATATGGCCGCCGGCTCATATTACTTCTGCTTCCAGGTTATGAGGTGTTCTGGATGTGCTGTCTAGGCTATATGAGACTAGGCTGCTATCTAGGCTAAATGCAGCCTTTCATCTATGTGCTTTCATATTGGTATGATCTGCCTGTAGGAAGTGTCACTGATAATAACTGCATTTTCATTCCTATGAGAATCTAGTGCACACAGAGCACACAGGGATCATATTACAGCCACAGAGCTTCTCTCTCAGGAGCAGCAGCCCCTCCCAGTCATAACAGCTCTCAGTATGCAAAGCAGAAGATCTAAGCCAGGAGGGGGAAGGCTTGGGCTTGAAAGGACTTCACAGAAGAGTGACTCAGCTATAATGATTCCAGGTCAAACCTCGACTGAATTGTCGGTGGATTCTTATCACAGTTGCTAATAGACTAATTAAGCAGATAACAATGAAACTAAAAGCAGGGTAGGTGTTTACTGTCATGTTCCCACTGATAAATGTAATAAAATACATGAGGGTGCTTCATCTCTGGTTCTCTTTAAGATTCCAGAATCTTGAAACCCTCTGCTTTACATTCACCTTTGCCCGAATATAGAGAGGGGATAAAACATACAGGGGAAATTACACTCTAAATACTAAGAGTGTATCTCACTGAAAAATTGTCAATCTCTACAGCCAGTAAAGGTTTAAGTGCAGGCTTGACAAATCAAACAAAATTCAAAACAAATGCAATGCAGATCTGAAACCAATGCAATGCAGATCTGAAACCAATGCAATGCAGATCTGAAACCAATGCAATGCAGATCAGAAACCAATGCAATGCAGATCAGAAACCAATGCAATGCAGATCAGAAACAAATGCAATACAGATCTGAACCAAAGTAATGCAGATCTGAAACAAATGCATTGCAGATCGGAAACCAATGCTATGCAGATCTGAAACAAATGCTATGCAGATCTGAAACAAAAGCAATACAGATCAGAACAAATGCAATGCAGCTCTGAAACAAAAGCAATAAAGATCGGAACAAATGCAACGCAGATCTGAAACAAAAGTAATGCAGATCTGAAACAAATGTAATGCAGATCTGAAACAAATTAAATGCAGATCTGAAACAAAAGCAATACAGGTCAGAACAAATGCAATGCAGATCTGAAACAAATGCAATACAGATCTGAAACAAATGCAATATAGATCAGAAACAAAAGCAATGCAGATCTGAAACAAAAGCAATGCAGATCTGAAACAAAAGCAATGCAGATCTGAAACAAATGCAATGCAGATCTGAAACAAATGCAATGCAGATCAGAAACAAATGCAATGCAGATCAGAAACAAATGCAATGCAGATCAGAAACAAATGCAATACAGCTCTGAAACAAAAGCAATGCAGATCTGAAACAAATGCAATATAGATCAGAAACAAATGCAATGCTGATCTGAAACAAATGCAATGCAGATCTGAAACAAATGCAATGCAGATCAGAAACAAATGCAATACAGATCTGAACCAAAGTAATGCAGATCTGAAACAAATGCTATGCAGATCTGAACAAATGCAATACAGATCTGAACCAACGTAATGCAGATCTGAAACAAATGCTATGCAGATCTGAAACAAAAGTAATGCAGATCTGAAACAAAAGCAATACAGATCAGAACAAATGCAATGCAGCTCTGAAACAAATGCAATGCAGCTCTGAAACAAATGCAATGCAGATCTGAAACAAATGCAATGCAGATCTGAAACAAATGCCATGCAGATCTGAAACAAATGCACAATAGATCTGAACAAGTTTGAAACAAGGAACTCCTTGAAACTACCCAGAGATTCACTTCCTGAAAATTTCCATAGATTGTCAATACCCATCGCTGCAGTTCAGGGTTGACAAATCATCTTATTATAACCCTGGGGAAGCCTATTGCTGCAATGGCAACAATTCACCTTCACCTCCTGCTTTGCACCCACTGCTAGATTGCATGGACACAGAGGACAAGAGAAAGTATAAACTTATACCAAGGAAACATCACTCTAAAATCAACCATGTGAGTGTACATCCCTTCAACGATTGGTCGGTCTCTACAGCTAGCATAGGTTTACTGCAGGCCTGACCAATCAAATGGGAAGCAAATGACTCCTGGCAACTATCATTGCCCTGCAAGTTTCCATTAGCTCACTAGATTATAGAGGAAACAAGAGAGAGGGTAAAACACACAGGGGGAAAATCACACTCTAATGTGAACTATATGAGTGAATATTCCTGCTGCTGGAACAAGCTTGGAAGCTCTTGTCTGTGATCCCAGCTTTCCAGCATAGGGGAGAACGTCAGGAACAGTACCATTTCTTATGCTGTCTAGTTCTCCTATATTGGACTCCCCCACCAGCACCAGTCTCCCGACCATGGCTTGTGGCCCAGGGATTTCATGCATGAGCAGTGCTGCCAAGAGGACATCCATCCGGCCAAATAAACTCAGCATCTATTCCTCTTGGGTGTTTCCAGGATGGAAACCAAGTTAAAACTGAGGAACCAGGGGAGGGTGCTTGATAACCCTCAAATAATAGCCGGTATAAAGGCCTTATAACAGAAGACACATACCAGAGAGGGAGTGGAGCTTGACTCCTCAGAACTATGGGAGCAAGAGCCTGCGGACGCTTCCATGGTCAGCATACACAAGACTGACCAGGATGCACAACCCTTGAATAGGTCACCTGAAGGTTTCCGCTCAAACATAATGAAAAGGTTTGCTTTACCTTAGAAATCCACCGCATTACTGAGCAGACTAGCTCAATCAGCGGCTAAATGCGGCGAGATGTCCGCTGGGATGCACGCCGAGCCATGGAAAGCATTCTACTTCCTCCTTGGTCACGTAATGCGGAAGTCACATATCCCTCTGCGCGCGTCCTTCAGCGGAAGCCGCTCCGGCGTGTAACACAGACTGGGGGAGAAGCCGATGCAGACATCAAGCACCCGCGCTGGCTCGCCTGACCAGCGCTGACATAGGGGACACTTGTATGCCGCGGCTCCTGAAATCTATCATGGTTGGCCAGCTCTCCCCACACAACCAGCATCCTGCTGGACAGGAAAACAACTGATGAGGGTAAGGGAATGCTGCCTTATGTAGGGTGCCTGCCTAATCAATTATGTTAATTCTTTTAACTAGTATCCTGTCCAGTTGGAAATGGAGGGAGACAAGTCTCAGGGTTGCTGTCCTGAGACGTCCTGGAAATATATATTCTGACAGACATAGGCCTCAATTCACTAAGTTTATCTCCTGTCTTTAACCTTCCTGGCGGTAAGCCCGAACTGAGTTCGGGCTATGCCGCCGGAAGGCACCGCTCAGGCCCCGCTGGGCCGATTTGCATAATTTTTTTTTTGCTGCACGCAGCTAGCACTTTGCTAGCTGCGTGCAGTGCCCGATCGCCGCCGCTACCCGCCGATCCGCCGCAATTCCTCTCGCCGCGGCCGCCCCCCCCCCCCAGACCCCGTGCGCTGCCTGGCCAATCAGTGCCAGGCAGCGCTATGGGGCAGATCGGAGTCCCCTCTGACGTCACGACGTCGATGACGTCGGTGACGTCATCCCGCCCGTCGCCATGGCGACGGGGGAAGCCCTCCAGGAGATCCCGTTCTTTGAACGGGATCTCCGGATCTCCGATCGCCGGCGGCGATCGGAGGGGCTGGGGGGATGCCGCTGAGCAGCGGCTATCATGTAGCGAGACTTTGTCTCGCTACATGAAAAAAAAAAAAAAAAAATTAAAAAAAAAGATTTGCTGCCCCCTGGCGATTTTTTTGCAAACCGCCAGGAGGGTTAAAGAGAACTCGAGGTGTGTTTAAAGAATGTTATCTGCATACACAGGCTGGATCTGCCTATACAGCCCAGCCTCTGTTGCTATCTCAAACCCCACTAAGGTCCCCCTGCACTCTGCAATCCCTCATAAATCACAGCCATGCTGTGAGGCTGTGTTTACATCTGTAGTGTCAGTCTCAGCTGCTCCCCCGCCTCCTGCATAGCTCCGGTCCCTGCCCCCGTCCCTTCCCTCCAATCAGCAGGGAGGGAAGGGATGCAAGCGGGGACTTGAGTTCTGCAGGAGGCGGGAAGAGCAGCAGACTGACATTATAGAGATAAACACAGCCAGCTCTGTTTGTCAGCAGCATGGCTGCGATTTGAGGGATTGTAGAGTGCAGGGGGGACCTTAGGGGGGTTTGGGATAGCAACAGAGGCTGGGCTGTATAGGCAGATCCAGCCTCTGTATGCAGATAATATTCTTCAAATCCACCTTGGGTTCTCTTTAATAACGTTTCTAGAGTTATCACCATGGTGATAAGGCATGTAGTATTCAGGAAACATTTTACCTCAGGCAAACCTAAAGTTAACTCTTCTGTCTTTAATTTAACTCTTCAATCCTTAAAATAACTCCAGAATGCGAACGTTAAAGACAGGCTGTTAACTGTGTGTAGTTAATTTACCTCCTCTGTCATTTTCACAGAGGAGGTAATTAAAGGAATGAAGAGATAAGATAACTCTCGCTGTGTGGTGGTAAGTTTTCTCTTGCCTTATCTCCAGCATGATCTTAGTGAATTGAGGCCAAAGTCCCTAATCCTTTTTTTAATGATCTATTGATATTTCGGCAACTGTGGTGGTAAGCAGTTTCTTAGTGGGGAATTTAACTACTTCAGCATTTTGGACAAAGCTGCTACGTCCAAAATGCTAGCGCTTGTTGCTGTGGCCAATTGTGCATGCCCCCGCCGCCTGATAGCCCGACAATTTAAACTGTGTAATAACCAGGACCCAAATACGTGGGTTTTACTTATGGTAGAATGCATTTTAAAACTAGTGTCCAAAAACAGAAAATGTTTCCTTTTCCCATTAAAATGCATTTAAAATAAAATTTTATATAATGTACTACCCAAAGAAAGCCTTATTGATGGGGAAGAAAAAGGTAAAATTGTGATAGTTATTGGCAAATGAATGGTAGAGGAAAGTTGCTTGGATGCATAAGGTGAAGAGCTGAAGTGGTTAATGTATGGTGTCTTTACTATTTTGTTACTACTAGATGTCCCCTACTTTATTCCTGTGAACAGTACAGTGACAGGAAGTGTGTTTTCACTTTCAGTGACTAACATCTCATTGATGCTGGTGATCAATGATCCCAGGCACTTTGGTGAATGGGAACTGTCAGTGTACTAACTGGCAGTTAAAGAACCTCTGTTGCAAAAATCTTTATATGTAAACATATACAATTAAGAAGTGTTCCAGAGTAAAATGAGCCATAAATTACTTTTCTCCTATGTAGCTGTCACTAGTAGAAATCAGAAAAAATTTACAGGTTTTGGACTAGCATATCTCCTCAAGGGGGGGTTCACAAATTTCTTTGGCAATTGTTCTACCCAACTGCCCAAAAAAAAAGTGTATGGTGAGTAGGGAGGCTGGTCAGCATCTTTGTATAAATCTTTTTCAGGGAGTGTCTTTATAAAAAAGGCCATGCTGAGAATCTCCTATGGGGAGATGGACTAGCCCAAAACCTGTTGGAAATGTCAATTTCTACTACTTACTATAAGTGACGGCAACGTAGGAGAGAAGTAATTTATGGCTCATTTTACTAAGGAAGAAACACTTGTGTGTTAATAATTTTGCAACAGTTACTCTAACTTGTCTGTTTTTGGGATATGGGAAGAAACCCACTCAGACACAGGGAGAACAAACTCCCTGCAGCTAGTGCCCTGGCTGGGATTTGAACTGGGAGCTAACAATTAGTGTGTTTCTGGATTTATTTTTTTTTACTATTTATTACAAATAGTCAGAAAATGAAACATATTTTTACAGCATGCTTGTAAAGCAGTTCAGCATAGAGCACCTTTTTTGGCTGCCATTTCATGTAGTTGAATGGCAGTTTGTATCACCAACTTGATCAGTGGCATTCCACATCATGTCTGAGCATGGCAACACTCACTGGTGACTAAATAGGTGGACTGTGTCTCCAACACCCATGCCGAGAACTAGGAAGCACCTGGCTGATATGGGAGCCACTAACAGGCACTATGATTTATCACATTCAACCTCCCATATAGAAGAAGCCTCAAACCATGACCTTGCAAGCAAATTGTATGAAGCTTGTGGTCTGATCAAATTTAGCCAGGAGGGCAACTTGGTTGGAAATTGTCCAAACAAGTTGGTATTTGCATTGAGAATTTTCTAATCAATGGGGATGTCAATGAGATGCAAATATTTCCAAAATGGATGCAGTTTACTAGGGTAAAATGTAATTGCAAATACATGAAAATTGAAATGGTGAAGCTGAATTATTTAATCTGTATAAGGCTCTGTACACATACAATTTTACTCATGCAGATGACTGGCACATTTTACCACTGCCATGTACTGTAAGGGCCAATAGATTTTGAATAGATTGTAGTCATGAGCTCATTCTACATGGAAGTAGTAGAAATTGGCAATCTGCAGATAAAGTGCATGTACAGGTTGTTTGGTTACATAATTTGCATAATCCCACAGGTGTAATCTAAATGCAACCGTTGAAACACTACATGTCAGATGCTGAAACGTTGGTATTACCATGCAACTGCATAAGGGGTGCCTGTGCTTTAGGAATTTAGTTTTAGGAAGATTAAAACATCTCACCTCATTCAATGGTGGGTAATTTAGGTGCCGGGTGTCTGATTTTAGCAGCAGGCTTATGGCTAGGTCACTTGCGATGACTCCCTCACACAGCTGCTTTTCTTTTAAGGTCAGTCACTACCTCCTTACTGCTCAAACATGCTGGCGGAATAATATCTTAACACTCAGTGCATTCACAATGGGCATGAGGGAGTTATCTAGCGTCGCCAATGGCTCCCCACATTTCTCAAATAAAAAATCTACAGATTAACCCCAATCCTTTAAATGCTGACCTGAGGTGTCTCCAACTTGACCTAAATACCAACATACCAGACACTCAAAGTTTGGCAATACCTCCCAGTTCAAACTTAGTCTTCAATTCACTAACACACAAACGTTTACACTGTCCTGATCAGGTGGGCAAACTATTTGCAAGAAATGTGAAGACATTCACTTGGCAAAGAAAAAAAAAAAAATCTGGATTTGGCCTACAGTCCCCACTTGCTCAGATTGGGTACAAAATGTGAATGCAGTTTTACATCACATAGCAATTTATGAACTCTAAATGTACATGCTACCCTGGAAGCTAACATCTAACCTCTCAATTCTGCATTCCTTTAAATGTGAGGTTCTGCATTATTGTGTGCACTCAATTTTGTAAGGTGTGTGGTGTGTATTGTAAACATAAGCAATTTTAAATTCCCAGAAGAAGAGACCCAGCATAGTCTTGAGACTGCTGGTCTCTTCGGTATTCCATTTGCCGTTCCTGGAGGCAAAGGGACAACGGCCAAAGCATGTTTCAATAGGATGGTTGATGCTGCCTGCCACTGCTAATCTACAACTGAATGTGTTGTCATTACCCATTCCCTTGAATTGGGGGGGTAGAGTAATTTGACAGATCCTTAGTGGGACTCAACATTTCAAGGCATTTGACCAGTCAAATTCAGAAACTTATTTGAATCTACATGCATAACAGAAATGGAATCAATAAGCTTCAGCCCTAGCAGCACTGCTGCCAGAAGGAGCAACTCTACCAAGTCAGTGTTACCAAATCTGATCCAACTAATGTATTCAAATGTATGCAGCTTGGAAACCAGCCAATGCAGCAGTGAAATGCAAATTATGCATTCAATTAGCATTAAATCTGCATCCAAGCCAGAATTTCTATTAACAGTATGAAGTCTAGACAATGAGGTGTTGAGAAAGATCAGATCTGCTGATTGGTTAGATTGTGGGTGGAATCAGAATTCTGGCTGCAGAAACCAGACTCCTTGTGTTTCTGCGCAATTGAATGAAGGCTTTTACAGTAGCCAGTGAATTTCAATTAGGAATCACATGTTCTGGGCAGAATAGTGCAGGTTGCAGCTTTGTTAAACACTACACGGTATCAGATTCCTCCTGAAACCAGTAGTCCCATAGGAAAGCATTAGCTGCAATTTCACATGTGATTTTGCATTGTGGCAAAACACCTGCAATATCATCAGTGTAGCGCCTGCAATAGGAAATTAGTAAATCAACTGGTAGACAGAAAACCAGACCTAAGGCATTCCATTTCTGCTGCGGAGGTGATCGCCCTATGAGCAGACAAGTGGAGACTTGCTGTGGTGTAGTCTTGACAATCAAGGGAAGCTTTTATACCTTAAAGTGCCTATGCTTTAATAGGGCCACCATTTTGGCAAGCACTAAGCAATTCAAGTATAGTAAAACGAGTTTGTGCCTTAGCTTTTGATTTGTCAAGACTCCGGATACACAGGTTTGAAGCTAACTTTTTCTGAACCATAAATTTAATACCCAGAAAGCTAGGGCAGTGGATTCAGGAGCTACTGTCCACTCCACATACCAAGTCAAACTGAAAGTCAACTCCAGCCAAAAAGTTGGTAGAGGTTAAAAGCCATATTTACACAGTAGCTGTCATTTCTTCTTACTTAGTAAGAACGCCTTCAATGACAGAAAGCCAAGGTCTTCCCAGCCAGCTTTAAAGTGAACCTCCAGACTAAAAATCTACTCAGCAGCACTGAGGCTTGGCATTTCTTGCACAGCATCAGAAATTTGTTTTTCTCATAGAAGTCTCATTTTTAGCCAAGTTCCACCCCATCAAAGAAAACTGCCCGGGTTTTTTTTTTTTCCGCTGATGCTGTGCAAAGCTTGATGGAATTTCTGATCTCATTGCCTAGCAACTGGGAGAGGCGTTTAGGACACAGGACAGTTGGAACTGTGTCATGCTCAGTCACCTTCTTTCAACCAAAAAGATGGCTGCCCCCATGAAATCAAACTTTTGCCTGTTCTTTTAGAACAGGGTGGGTAAGAGATTATATCTATTTTAATTTACATAATTAATGTAACTTAACAGTATGTTTGTTTAGGCTGAGGTTAGTCTTTAAAAAGGGAGACTGTAGGTGGGTCAAGGTAAAATGAGTTGAAGTTACCCAGGGCTTCTAATGGTCCCCCACAGACATCCTGTGCCCACACTGCCACTCAATGCTTTGGCCCCGCCTCAGGTTCACTTCTGGAATTTCAGACTTAATTCTGAAAACCACTGCGCCTGTGTTGCCGTCCTCACTCCCGCTGATGGCACCAGGAGCGTACTGTGCAGGCCCAGTATGGTCTGCGCTGTGCGCTCCTGGTGACAGGGGAAGCGAGGACACTGCAACGCAGGCGCAGTGGTTTTCGGACTTAAGTCTGAAATTCCCGAAGTGAACCGGAGGCAGGCCGGAGCAACAGTGAGTGGCTGCGTGGGCACAGGATGCCTGTGGAGGACCATTAGAAGCCCTGGGTAACTTCAACTCATTTTCCCCCAACCCCCCCTACAGTATCCCTTTAAGGACTCCTATCCCATCCAAAATACAGTTTGCTTTGATTTCCAATGTAGTGCAACAAAACTGATCCTTTGACTCATGTGACCAGATTACTTTTGCAGTTTGCAAAGGACCCACTTTCCAGAATAGATTGGCAGACATGCAAACTTTTTTCTAGCAATGTGAACTCAACCCAAGTGTCCAGTTTGGCTTGCTGCATTTTGTTTTGGTAGCACTAGAGTGGCTTTTCATAGGCAAGTATTAATTTCTTCACAAGTCTGATCTACATTCTTGGAAATGCACTGTAAATGGGAGCACACTTGAGATGTGCAAACAAATTGTGCACGGTTTTCCAAGCACCATGAGCATTGTTAACCACCATCAAGGATGTCTATGAAAATCCATAGGCACTCATGTTTTCCAGCATGTGACAAACCCATTAATATGGGTTGCCCCTTTCCAGAAGTGTTAAATATGGCTTCCCCTCACTTCATGTACCTTTTAAGCATTACCAGTTGCCTGGCTCTCCTGCTGATCCTCTGTCTAATACTTTCAGCCATAAACCCTGAACAAGCATGCAGCAGATCAGGTGTCCAAGAAAGGTCATGATTATCAGCATGCTTTTAGTTGTGCGATTAGGATACTACAGAAGCCAAAGATTTCGAGGACTGCCACGCAACTGGTATTGTTTAAATGAAGATCAATATGGCAGCCTCCAGGTTCCCTTCAACTCATTTAGACTAGTTTTAACCTTTAAAATTAAACTCACAAATGCACCCAAGCAGAGCCAGATTTCAGGGCAGGCCGCCTAGGGCGGAAGATGGCTTGGGGCAGGAGGGCAAACACGCTGAAACCAGCGCAGATTTGGGACCAGCCAGTGCCACCATAGGCCATAATAGGCATTACGGCTATAGCAGGCACAGGGAGCAACTTCAGCACCATCAGAAGACGGAGCTGAAGTTTTTTAAACCATAATTCCCCACTATACATGACAGCCTGGAGAGAGAGGGGGGGGGGGTGGGGGAAGTAGTATTTAATACGAGAGACTTGTGTGGCAGCTGGGTCAGTCATACCAGCTGTAGCAACAGGAAAGTTCATGATGCTCTACCCCCCGCCATTATACCAATCGGTGCAGGATCAGGTAAGCCAGACCATGACATGACAATAGTGCAAAGGAGGATCTGCAAACCAGGACAGGTTGATGTAAAAAGGCTGAAAAAGTTTTAGAAAAATCCACAGACAAAGCAATAAAATCACAGGATCAACTAATGAACTTTTTCAGCCTTTTTACATCAACCTGTCCTGGTTTGTGGATCCTCCTTTGCACATATACCAGCTGTAGCCTGCACCCAAGTCTCCAGCACCATTATCTCTCGTACGCCAGGAGGGGAGCCACCTGCAACATTTACTCTTTCCACAATCCACCATTCAGCCGCCCACTTTGCACACTACAGCTTGTCCTTGTGTGCGCAGTCAGCTACAGATGAGTCAGGAACCAGATCAGCTGATAGAAACGCAATGGCTAGATGCAGCGACCAAACGTGGAAAGGAACCGCGTCTGCTGCACGGAGGTCTTGCCACATGCTGGGGCTGACAGATCAGAAACCCCCCCAGGGCGCAGCAGGCAGAGCGATCTCCGTGCACAGATTAAAAGCTTGCCAGCTGTTTGTCCCTTCTTCCTTCTAAAGCCCCAACAATCAAGCAGGAAGGATGAAGACCGTGATAGCACAGCAGGGGAGGGAGAGATCAGCCGATTAGCTCAGCTGGACAGGACTGAAGCTTGCAAGATGGGGAGAAGCAGGGTTCTATGTGCAGCCTTCCACGGTGCACAAAAGAGGCATCATGATGCTGGATGATCGGATTCCTGACATTCCTAAACTGCCGCTGTGATTGCTTGTAAGTATCTGCTGGTGTGACTGCATGCTTGTGTGTACACCCTCCCTGGTAGTGTTTGCCCCCTCCCCTTCAGCATGTCATCCCACTCCATAGAGGCACTACAGCTGCCAGCATTCCCATCCCCTCACCATAGCTGCCAGCAAGCCCCACCCTCTATATAGAGTCACTACAGTTCCAAGCATACCCTTCCTCCATATAGTATTGGGCATCCCTAGGGCTGGCTGGTGTAGACCACCTTGTTTCCCCCGAAGGGATTAGTGATCCCTGGAGCCTCTGCAGTGCATTTACCTGTCCGGCATGCTTCTCTGTGCTCTTCCTTTTTCTCCCTAGCCCAGCAGCATATGAGTGTACATGCCACCAGGTCATGGAAATACGGCTTCTACAATGATGAAGCACATAGATGGGGAGCACACTGGCTGGACAGTTGAATGCGCAAATACAGGAACCCTGGGGGACCACCATTTCACATTAGAGGAGACCCAGCAGCCAGCTCTGGGGCCCTCAGTGACAACCCAATACTCTGGAGACAGAGGCATGCTGGGAACTGTGGTGCCTCGGGAAGAGGAGTCATGGGAGCTGTGGAGGGGTAGGGGCATGCTGGCAGCTATGGTTCCTCTATAGAGGGGGCGTGCTGGGAGCAGATTTAAGTTAGCACTTATGGAAATACCAGTTAGACCTTAAATTCTCACCTTACCCTGGCTGACTTGTTCACTCTGATCACCCCCTCAGTTCTGGCTGCACCTCTAATTTTTTCCTCACCCCCTACCTCACTGATAACTCCTTGCCCTGACTAGCTCTTCAGTTACTGATCCTCTCCACCCTTACAACCCCTTGCTCGAGGTGACCTCTGCACCCTCAATTCTAAATGCCTCTGCATTTTAGGTCAACGAGGAGATATAAAAATGCAAGCCGCCTACTTCCTTTCACACACACTGGCAAACCTGAAACACAAACCAAACAAATTGATGCTTAGCTAATGGGAAGCTCTGGCTAGTTTAGAGGTTTCCCATAGCTTCCTGTACCCCACTGTTCCAGTGCTGTATCCCTCTGTTCAAATAGGTTTCTTCAGTGTGCAAGTGTGACCGTATTTGAACTGGGCATGCACAAGTAATGTCTGCACATGCCCAGTAGAAGTGCTTGTGCACAGAGACCAAATGCTAAGCGCCATAGTTCTACTGGGCATGTGCAGCCCTAGCTTCCACATGTCCAGTATGGACATGGTAGCCTATGACCATGCTTGCATAATGAAGTAATTTATTCAACCAGAGAGAAACCCAGTCCTGGAACAGTGTGACACAAGAAGATTTATTTTGTTACAGATCTGTGTTTGCTGGGGAGGGGATTGCGGTTTCTACTTGTGTATTGATTGGAAGGGGGTGCTGTTAGTTGGGGCGGCTGGCAACAGTGGGCCTTGGGCGGTAAAAATTACAAATCCAGCCCTGCACCCAAGTGTTCTCCCAGTCTTAATCCATAACATTGGATGTACAATAACCCTTTACTTCCAATAAGGAATGACCAATATTTGAGTATACATACAGTGACTATTTGCTGCTGAAGATGTACAGTCAAGTAAGGATGGTGAAGGAGTTACAATTCCAAGCTGCTGTATAGTAGCTAGAACTCTCACCATAGGCCCCATTTCACACTGCCTTTAATTGCAGTGAGATTCTACAATCACACCACAACAGCCCCAGAAGGTTAAACCACAACCATGCAATTAGCATATTTTACATGAAAGCATGTCTTCCTGCTAGGAAATCCATGCACGACACCCTGTGATCAATGCAGTAACCCCATAGGGCTATCACTGCTTCTGTGACACGACAGAATGTACTGTGTCAAGTGTGAAAGGGGACTTAAGGGTTCCAGTGATCATATTGTGTCACAAATGTGAGTCCAATGGAGCCATCACAATCCCTCAGGGTGTGCTTCAATGGGTTCTGCTGGTATAACAGTTGATGTACTTGCATTTACATGCAAGTTTACAATAACTGAAGCATAGCTTCATTGCTGTATGCTTCCCTGTATGGAAAAACAGCACCTAATGTGTGATGTGACTTTTATTCAGTTGTACTGCAGTTTCAGAATCACATTGTAATGTAGTTGATAGTGTGTAATAAGCCTAAAGCGCTGGGTCTTCAGTTCAAACTGGGCCACAATACCATCTGTATGGAGTTTGATATCCTACCAGTTGTGTGGATTTTTCCCCAGGAACTCTGGCTTCCTCCTACGTCCAAAAATAAACACGTCAATGACTTCCCCTAAAATGGTCCTCAGACTGATCTACACAAGATTAGGGAGTACATTGTTGTGAGTCCCTCTGAAGGACAGTTAGTGGCAAAGACTAAAGTGCAAGTGCTACATGAATAAGGGCCAGTGCATACAAAAACAAAAAGCTAGAGGTTTTTTGAAGCAGATTTTCAGAGCGATTCTAGGCATGTTTAGAAATCTTTTCTAGCTTTTTTTGGAGCAGATTTTATTTTATTACCTGATCTAGCACTTTTCCACTTTCCTATACTTTACATTGAGGCAGAAACAAATCTTAGAAACCAAACTGCAGGACCCAGGTTTGCGTTTGGGGAAAACCTGCTCTGGTGTGCACCAGCCCATTGCAATACATTAACCAAGCAGTTTTCCACCCACAAGAGTATTAACCCTTAAAAACCGCTCTTGGTGTGCATCAGCCATAACCCCACTGCAAGTTCATTCCACCAGCCCATTTAAGCTGCATATAAAATACTTGCATAACACCTGCATCTCCTGAACCATTAATGCTCAGTTTTTCCGATCTTTTGGTTGCATATACATGTGCAAGTACCACTAATGTGATTTCTTGGCAATTTTGTCAATTCTAAATATTTTTTTGACAGGCTCAGGCATTTTAGGCAGCACTGAAAAAAAAAAAGTTACCATAATACTGACCATAATCAGTTTAATTTCTTTGAAGTGCCATATTACAGTTGGTTTGATGCAGAACATTAGCCCTCTACAAAAACAAGCAGTACAGTATTACAAGATGGTTACAGTATTCCTAGTCTTGTATTGCACATAATTACAACATTTCTCCAGTGTAAGGACACTGCTCATTCATGTACACAACTGAGAGGGGAAAGGGGGAACTTGTGGGTACCCTGATGAGCTTTATCAGTCCAAGAGATGGAAAGAGTGGGAGTGAGGGCATCTGTTCTAGCACTGGACAGGGCTCTGTAGCACAAGGTTTCAGGCGAGTGCTACTTAAGTGTAGCGGCTTGGAGTCATTTGGATGTTACAACATTCCCCTAAAAGCAAGTCACTTTGCTAGATTCTAAAACCGGAAGGTGGCAGAGGACTGGGTGTGTCACAAAGAGATGCCTAGTTTGCATATCCCACTCACAAATGTGGACATAACCACCGGCTGAAACTTAGTAATGCTCCTAGCAGTTTAGTAAACATTGTGGTAGAACACTGCTCTAGATGCAGAACAGGTTGAGTCCCTTTGGAGGTTTTGTGGAGGACAGTAGATGTCTACTGGAGGTAAGAATCTAGTTTCTTCTTGATGTTTTCATACGAGTCTGCTCCCATGTAGTCAACCTGGCCTTGCTCCCATCTCTCTCTACGTTCTTCAGAGGAAATTTGTGGTGGAGGAGGTGGTGCTGCCGCTGCCACTATGGAAATCTGAGACACAGCTTCTGTAACTGCCTCCTGAAATGAACAAATCATGCATTAGCCCATATAAAAGGCTTGAGTGGAAAAATAAAAAGAAAGCCACAAGGAAACTAATGGATAGCTTCCATGCAAAGAAGCAGGCAAAGCAGAACTAAACACAAATTAGCATGATCAAGTAAATGAAAAAACCCAAATAAACTGCAATGAGTCTGTAGATTGGACAGAGTAATACAACATTGTAAGTTCTTCATACCTCTCTACAGAAGCGACAAGAGAAAGCCAGTGAACAGATCAAACCCGATAGCTGTGAATAGTTAGAGAGTTAAAGAAACAAAGTGGTAAGACTGAGGATTTGAGATGCCCTATTGAGGCCGCCTCTGCTGCAAGAAAGTAAGAGACTGCTCATGCAATACAAGGCTAATTTATCTAGAGAAATTCACATGCAAGAGAAGCACCAGAAATACAATTTCATACAAATCTGTCTTCATTTTAAAGTAGACACCCAAACCTTCAGGTTACACTGCAGCCCTGACCTAACAATGTCATGAGCAAAGCCAACTCTGGACAGCTGGATAAGGAAACTTGCATCCTGTAGAGAGATTTCTAGGAAATAAAGTTGAACCTTTATAGGCCAGCATACTGCAAAACCTGTAGTATTCGGTTCTTTGCCAGTTTGGATCAGGTAGTGGTTGCTTCACACAAGTTTAAGGGCTGAGGCACCAAATGTTTGGTCCCAGTGACCCAAATCAAAAAGCAAGTATCTGCAGCAGTGGAGGCTTTAAAAAGAAGAAGTCTTTAGTGAATTTCCTTGAACTAGACTTACAATTGCAGGCACAAAGGTTTCAAATATTCAAGCTTGTTAAGTTTATCCCATAGACCATCATCCAAGGGAAAACAAAAAGCACCAACCCTTTCATAAGGTCTAGCCCATTTTGCAAGTTCTCCACTGCAAGTACCAAGTCCAGGTTTTCCCTAGCTAGGACATCTCATAGCAAGGTTTATCCAAGGAAATGTTGGCTGCTGTGCTACCCAGCGATTGAATGCTAAACATTCACATGTTCTGTGGTTGACAGTTTGCATGCTACATACATTTGACTACTAGCTGAACTAGATATGACAGTCAAGTTACAGGCCCAAATCAGGTTGGATTGGTCATTTTGTCAAACCTACCATACAATTTTCAAATAGATCAAAATCTTGTTAAAGTTAAAATGTTGAATCATATATGGCCACCTTTATGCTGGTTTGCACAGAAGGAAGTCATAAGACTTCTTCAGCATAAATTAGTTGCCCCAAGATAGCTCAGTCCTACCTCTTTAGATTGGTAATAGCAGTGGTCTATGCCTGGTACCAGTCATTAAATGGAACCTGAAGTTAGGGATATTAGGCAGACATTTAAATTGCCTGGCCAGCCAATTTTCTACTTTTCTAATTTTTTAACACTATACTCTTAAGCGTGCAGATCAGATGTTTGTACCCCCCCCCCCCCCCCCATAAAGAAAGAATTCTGACAAGACTAGCTGCATGCTCTGTTAAAGAGAACCCGAGGTGTGTTTAAAGACTAGATTACTTACCGGTAATGTCTTTTCTGGTAATCCGAAGGACAGCACCCTGAGAAGATGTCCACTCCCACTTTCACTGGACAGGACCGCACTAAAGAATTTGCATAGTTAGGCAGTATAAAAGGCAGCATTTCACATACCACATCAGTTATAAAAAAAGACAAGACACCAAATGATGCTTCAATATAAATTTTTTATTTACATGGGTGGGCGTCAACGGGTGCTGTCCTTCGGATTACCAGAAAAGACATTACCGGTAAGTAATCTAGTCTTTCTCTGGACATCCTCGGACAGCACCCTGAGAAGATAAACAAGAACATGATATCTAGGGAGGGATAACTGCCTGTAAAACCTTTCTGCCAAAGGCTAAATCTCTACTAGCAGATACGTCTAGCTTATAATGTTTAGCAAAAGTGTTTGAAGAAGACCAGGTAGCTGCTCGGCAAATCTGCTCAATACTGGCTCCTGCCCTCTCTGCCCAAGAAGTTGACATCGATCTCGTGGAGTGAGCCTTGATGGATGCTGGCACTCTTATTCTGCACGCTGTAGGCCAGGGAAATGGCCTGTCTTAACCATCGTGCTATGGTAGCTTTTGAAGCTTGCCTTCCTCTGTTTGGTCCTGAATGAAGGACAAACATCGCCCTAGACCTTCTCCAACTGTTAGTGACCTCCATATACTGTAAGATACAGCGTCTAACATCAACAGCCTGCAACTTACTTTCCTTGTCATTTGAAGGATTTGGACAAAAAGAAGGTAAGTAAATCTCCTGTGACCGGTGAAAATCCGAGACCACTTTTGGTAGAAAGGTAGGGTCCATCTTTAAAGTGATGCGATCGTCTGAAACAATGCAGTATGGTTCATCAATCGACAAGGCCTGGATCTCGTTTACACGCCTTGCAGAACAAATTGCTAGTAGAAACACTGCCTTCAAAGTAAGGTTTTTCTCCGATATTTCTGATAATGGCTCAAAGGGATGTAATGAAAATGCCTGTAACACTGTTTAAATCCCAAGGTGGGGTCCTTATTCTCTGTTTTGGTTTCAACCTAGACGTTGCATGGAAGAACTGAATTATAAAGCGATCCTCTGACAATTTTTTCTCCAAGAATACACTTAATGCAGCCGTCTGTACTTTTAATGTGCTGATGCTTAGGCCCATTGCGAATCCTGCCTGTAAAAACTCTAATACAGAGGATATCAAAGTTCTTGAGACCCCTTTCCTTGAGCACCAATCAGAATAAGTTCTCCAAGCCTTCGCATACATTTTTCTAGTTACCTCCTTTCTGCTGCAAATCAAAGTTTTTATAAGTTCTTCTGAAAATCCCTTTTGTTTCAGGAGTGTCCATTCAGGTTCCACGCTGTTAGCTTGAACATGGTCAGCTGTGGATGGAAGAACGGGCCCTGAGATAGTAAGTCTGGTCTGTTCGGTAATATCCAGGGATCCTCTACAGCTAACCTTTTCAGCAGCGAAAACCAAGGTCTTTTGGGCCAAAAAGGAGTTATCAATATCGCTCTGACCTTCTCCTGCATTATTTTGTTCAGTACTTTCGGAATCACTGTAATTGGTGGAAAGGCATAGACCAGAGGAAACTCCCACTTGATTGAGAAGGCATCTATGACCTTTGAGTTGTCCTCCCGAGAGAGGGAACAGAACTGAGGGCATTTGTTGTTGTGCTTGGAAGCAAATAAGTCTATGTCTGGACTGCCCCATTTCTGCAGAATCTCTTGAAACACTTCCTGGTGAAGGCTCCACTCGTCCTGTAACAAAGTCTCCCGACTGAGGAAATCTGCCATGCAATTTCGAGAACCTTTCAAATGTATAGCTTTTAGAGAACAAGTCCATTGTTCCGCCCAGGACATTATCCTTTGAGTCTGACTCCAAAGGGAAGCACTCCTGGTACCCCCCTGCCTGTTCAGGTATGCCACTACTGAAGAATTGTCTGTCTGGATCAACACATGTTTCATCTGGAGGAATGAGGAGAAATGTTCTAGAGCCAATCTGACTGCTTCCAACTCTCTGTTGTTCGATGGCATGCTGCTTAGAGTTTGAGACCATAGACCCTGGGCTGGCATATTCTTGAAGTGTGCCCCCCACCCTATTGCACTTGCATCTGTTGTCAGAATGCATTCTGTTGGAAAGTTCCAGAGACGGCCTGTCGAGAGATGTACTTGTTCCTTCCACCAGTTCAAAGAAAGCTTCACCTTGGGAGGGATCAGTACCCTGTCGTCTAGAGAAGACTTCTTCTTGTTCCATACCCTCAGGATCCATACCTGGAGTTGCCTTGAATGAAACTGTCCCCAAACCATAGTCATGAAGGCAGAAGTCATGAGCCCCAGAAGTGACATAGCTTCTCTTATTGTTGTGGTCTGAGCACTCTGAAAGGAAAGAATACAATTGATTAATCTTTGACCCTTATCAACAGGCAGAAAAACTTTCTGAACAGAAGAATTAATCGTAAGGCCTAAATAATTCATGACTTTTGAAGGTTGAAGACAAGATTTCTCCCAGTTCATGAGCCAACCTAATGACTCCAGAAAGTTAATTGTATAGCTCAACTGATATGAAACTGACTCTGTAGAAGGGCCCCATATCAGCAGGTCATCTAAGTATGATATAACCTGAATAGATCGTATTCTAAGCACTGACAGAACTTCTGCCATTATCTTAGTAAATAACCATGGTGCTGATGATAACCCAAATGGTAAAGAAGTGAACTGGTAATGTCTTACCTCCCCTGCAGTCCTGATGGCAAATCTCAGAAACCTCTGTGATCTCAGACTCATGGGGATGTGTAAGTATGCATCTCTGAGGTCTAGGGACACCATATAACAGTCTCTCTGTAGTAGGTTCACTACTGTCCTCATATTGTCCATTCGAAATCTTTTGTATAAGATGAATCTGTTCAATGACTTTAGATTTATGATGAACCTGTAATCTCCTTTGGGTTTTTTGACTAGGAAGACAGGGGAGTAGAAGCCTGCATGCATGTGAGAGGCGGGTACCTGGCGTATCACCTTCTTCTCCAGTAGGGAGGCAATCGATTCCATCAGTGCCTTCTGAACAATCATATCCTTTGGGTGGGGGGGGGTTACACAAAATCTTGAATGAGGAATCCTTACAAACTCCAGATCGTATCCCTCTAATACAATCAATCTTATCCATTTGTTCTGGAAATGTTCCTGCCAAGTCTCGAAAAAATGCGTGATCCTTCCTCCTACTGGAATTATGGCGTCATTGTTGCTTTGGCGTTGTAACTGAGCTGGAGGGATTAAGTAGGAAATTTGATCTGGCTCTTGGACCTTTTCCTGTATTCCATCTTCCTCTACCACTTCCTGTAGAGGTATTGCTTTGCTTCTTCTGGTTACGAAAGGATCTCTGGAAACGAAAAGTTTTCCTCTTAATTGGGAATTTTTTCTTCCTATCTGATGACCTGTCAAGGGTCTCCTCCAACTTGCTACCAAACAAAAGGTTTCCCTCACACGGAATGCCACATAAATGTGATTTTGATGATGAATCTCCCTGCCATGTTCTTAGCCAAACCGCACGTCTTGTAGAATTTACTAATGCTGATGTCCTAGCTGACAGCCTTACAGATTCATCTGCTGCATCAGAAAGATAATTTACTACTAGAAACAAGGTAGGGAATGCTTTCAAGATCTCCTCTCTTGGCGTATCTCCTGCTATATGCATATGAAGTTGTTCTAACCAGATTTTTAAGCAACGTGCCATGGCTGTGGATGCAACAGCAGGTTTAAACCCTGTAGTAGATGACTCCCATGCTCTACGCAATAAGTTGTCCATCTTTTTATCCATGATATCTTTTAAAACACCTGAGTCCTCAAACAGGAGGTCTGAACTTCTAGACATTCTAGAAATTGAGGGATCCAGCTTCGGAACTGGACCCCAAAATTTCTGATCCTCAAGTCTAAAAGGATATCTTCTAGCTAACGATTTTGGCCAAAATACTCTCCTTTCTGGTACATTCCATTCTTTGTCTATCATCTCCTTAAGGTTCTCATGAACCGGAATGAAGGTTGATTGTACCACTGACAGGCTTTCATACATTTTATCCATAGCAGACAATTCCTTATGTTCGGCTTTAACACCCATAGTAATATGCATTGTAGACAGTAACTTATCCAAGTCATCAACAGCAAAAGCAAACTTTGCAGATTTCAATGCCTTTTCCTTTTCTTCCTCCGAATCAATAAAACTACCCTCAAAAGATGAATCCTCCACCTCTCCCTCAGAGAGATCTGATACTTCCTCCTCTCTATCAAGCTTCCTTTTCTTAGATGGATGTTGCGTTTTATCAGAAGTAACCTCTGTAGGTGCTGAAGGAAGGGGAGGGGTAGGAGGGGGAGGAGAGGTGTGGGTAGCCACTCCTTTGAAAGCTTGAAAGGTAGATGATAGTTCAGATTTCATCCATCCCACAAACTCCTTTAATACCCCAGAAGATTCTTGCTTCACAACCTTATCAGCACATTTCTGACATAAAGATTTTGAAGATATAGGAATCCTAGTGGAACAAATTGAACATCTCTTTGTATCAGTTTTCTGTTCTGCTTTCTTATGTTTTTCTCCTTTATCTCTTGGATTGGGCTGTATAAGAGAAGGAGAGAGAACAAAACAGAAAAAAAGGCCCCTCAGTAAAATATACTAATATAGTATATAAAATATAAATGTAAAGCAATCCCACCAGCAGGATTAGTTTACCAGAGAGGAATTGGAACCTTGCTCCGCAGCCTGAGAGGAGGATCCAGCAGCCTGCTCCATGGTCAGCCGATTCACACTGGAGGCTGAAACCCAGGAGCCTTAAATACCCACAAGCCCACCCAGCCAAAACGCCCCCTGTGCAGCCGAAAGAGGTGCCTACCTACAACCATTGCCGTCCGCAAGTTCCGTAGGACGCTGACAGGCTTCCTGAGCCCGCAATGGCGCTCGGCGTTCCCCTCCTGGCTGCCTCACATGACTCGATCAGCTGACAGAGGGCGAGTAAACCGGAACTTCCGGTTTCCGCGTGTGCGCGCGCTCTGGGCGGGCTTCCGTAGCGTCTGGCGTCTATGCTGCGGAAAGCTCCCCACCTTAGACCAGCCTGGCTTACGGTATTCCTGGCAGCCTTCTGGCAGCAGCCCCTGCTCCCTGGCATGGAAAGCCTCAGACGTTTCGACGAAGTGCATCCTGCGTGGACAGGACAAAAAACTGATGTGGTATGTGAAATGCTGCCTTTTATACTGCCTAACTATGCAAATTCTTTAGTGCGGTCCTGTCCAGTGAAAGTGGGAGTGGACATCTTCAGGGTGCTGTCCGAGGATGTCCAGAGAAAGAATGTTATCTGCATACAGAGGCTGGATCTGCCTATGCAGCCCAGCCTCTGTTGCTATCCCAAACCCCACTAAGGTCCCCATGCACTCTGCAATCCCTCAAATCACAGCCGTGCTGTGAGGCTGTGTTTACCTCTGTAGTGTCAGTCTCCGCTGCTCCCCCGCCTCCTGCATAGCTCCAGTCCCTGCCCCCATCCCTTCCCTCCAATCAGCAGGGAGGGATGCAGGCGGGGACTGGAGTTCTGCAGGAGGCGGGGAGAGCAAACTGACACTATAGAGATAAAAACAGCCAGCTCTGACAAGCGGTTTGTCAGCAGCGTGGCTGTGATTTGAGGGATTGCAGAGTGCAGGGGGACCTTAGGGGGGGTTTGGGATATCAACAGGCTGAGCTGTATAGGCAGATCCAGCCTCTGTATGCAGATAATATTCTTCAAACCCACCTCGGGTTCTCTTTAAGGTGTGTGGTTAAGACCCTGATGCTAGAATGATCAGCTGGGCTGTCAGTAGTAGGGGGTTGTAATTCACAGCAGGAAATTAACTGGACACTTATGCTGGGAATACACGGTTCGTTTTTGCCTTAGTTTAAACCTTCGATTCGTTCGGTAAACGAATCGAGTGTTGAAAACGTATGTGAAAATAGTCATAATCTCATAGTTTCGATTAATAGACCCCAAAAACGAACGACTAGTGATCGAACATGTTTGATATTATCTCTCTTTATCCATCTAATCGAGCCATTGGTAGGCTTGATGGCTGTTCAGATCGATTATATATTCGTTTATGCTAGTCCGTCCCTGTAAAAAGGGATTTTCGTTTCGTTTCTTTGCAGCCTTCGATCATTGGAAAAACGAAACCATCAGAATCGAAAAAAAACGAAACCGTGGGTGGTGATATTAACCGTATGACCGATTATTTCGGGATCGAAAAGGACAAAAGGCACAATCGAAACGAAGGTTTAAACGAAGGCAAAAACGAACCGTGTATTCCCAGCATTAAGCTTCTGACAGGAAAACAGGCTTCAGATGGCAGTGAGAAGTTTGGAGCCAGATCTAATGTATAGGGGGAAAAAAAAAAAAAAAAAAGAACGGATCAAATTAAAAGCACTGCTTCTGGGACTCCTTTCAGTGTGCAAGATCAGAAATACTGGATCAGAAGATACCCAGGACCTGCTGAGTCCACATTACCTTTGTTAATAAAGCAATGCTAGGAATTCCAGCAAGCTGTGCCCCAATAAAAAAAATAAAAAGACAAACCTGTGCAACTGGTCATTTTGGTGCAAAAGGCAGGGCACAAGCCAAACCGTACAACATGTGTTTATAGCCTCTAAGCAGAGTTGGTGTGCCATTAAACATTGCAAGCTTCATGTTCTCAAAAAGGTGCACAAATAGGATGTATATAAAATGTCCAGTTGGCAGGAAGTGGTTCAATGTTCCAAGAAGTGTTGGGAAGTCTCATCTACAGTTAGGGTAGACGTTTCTAGTTTTCTGCAGATGTCATTCAGAAAAAGGCGATTTGAGAACATTTGTTTTACAGATAATGTAGGTTGCATGACAACCATTCTGTACTATTGTAATTAGTTCATGTAACTTGCAAGAAGGCTCTTGGAAAAACTTCGGATGAAACTAAACTACCAGTGAAAAGTGCTCCTGTGATATGTAACACTATACTTTAAAATCAGAGTGAAAAACCCTACCATATGGGATTACTTTACCTTACTATGAAATGCACTGTCTGCTACAAGACCAGAATGCTAGAGATCTAGCAGAATAGTACAGTAGATAGGACATGCAGCCAAGAGCCAGCATAGGCTGCAGAAAGCACCCAGTTCAGCTGCATGTCTAAGGCCTCTTTCACATGGCTGGATTTTAAAGCATGAAACCATATTGCCATTAGACAATACCACTTTTCCAGCTAGCTCAGTGATTCCAAACCCATGTGTGGCGGCAAAGTGTTGCCGCAGAGTCCCATTTTATTTACAGTAGGACTAAACTATGGAAGAGATGGGCAGAGTGTTTCCATCACTGACCATGGAACCAATCACTCTAGCTGTAGAGACAGGGTCTGTTTTCTGTGGATGCAATAGGTGGGCAGGTGTCTTGCCATGCCTCCCAGCAGCTGATTTTAGCACCAAACTTCAGTTCTGGTGCACCCCCTTGAGTCTATCAGCTTCGACTCTCGTTACAGTCTCATGACACTTCAGCACTATGGGTAATGTAGTTCATGGACCACATGAGTACCCTGTGGATGTAGAACTTGGCTGACTAAAGTACAGTACTTTGTTCTCCTTGCATTAATCTGTATTTAGAGACTGCATTATAAAGGTGGCAGTCCTCCATCAGGTCTGCTTTCTCAGCTTATAGTTAAGGGTGATACATGCATTTTGGAGAGAGGGAGAGAGAGAGAGAAACTGACTGATACAGTGGCCCGTGGAAGTACAACACCATATGCGGTTTTTAATAAAAAGCTGTTTTAAGAGTTATTTGGCAGTGCCAAATGGATCTTCGACTACCAGCAGCAGTAGTCAGTGCCAGCAAAAGCCACTGATTAGAAAAGCAGGCATTCAGTGCTCCTAAATCATTAGATTACAGATCATTGATAATGAAAAGTGGAGCCACAGGTGTGTGTCAAACGTTAGGACACGTAACAGGATGTGTGCGCGATTCTCATTAAGCCCAGCTCTCCCACAGATTATCTTTATCAATACTCCTGAAAGGTGCTAGGTCTCAGGTGTATTAAGAACTCACTCTGCATTCATTTTGTGATAATATTTTTTCTATTCTACATATGTGATTTGTCCCAACTTAAAAGGGTTGGGAACCACTGTGCTAGCCCATGCTAACTTATACTATGGTTACATTTTTATGTGCACCAGAAATTCATGTGTGCTAAAGACAGCATTAGTGACTTTCTTGGCAAGTGTCATTAGCTTTGTTAAAAGACAAGCGAGGTGACGAGACAGAAATGTTTGTACAGTGCCGAGCACAAACTAGGCAGTGTCATTTTAGGAGGAGGACCAAAAAAAAAAAAAACCATCCCCACTTCGGATGTCCTTTAAGGTAGAATGCAACAGAGCCAGACAGAACCAGGGTGAGAGCTATGCATGAGATTATAGCGACAGGTTGTGTGCGGTATGTACACAAGAAGTTCATGGTTTACAGTATAGATTTCCTTCTAACAAGTGTAATCAGTAAAACCTACCGCTTTTAGTCCAACCGCCACATCTTTGACCACACCACATTCTGTGAGGAGGGGCAAGATTCTTGATGTATATATGTGCCACCAAAGCTGGAGAAATTCAGGATGGAATTGGTCTTGTGCCTCTCCTTTTACAGTCTGTGTTTTAATGTCATATGTATAGTTCCATGGCTTCTTTTTACCCAGAAAGTGCACTACCTTTGCATTTCCACCAAACCTGAAAACAGAGTTACGGTTTAATATCAAGGCAATTTTTATGCAGCTATGAATACTAAACAAATATTTAGAACTCGTCCTAATTCCAGAATATATTTTCCAAACCCAATCAGTATTCAATACTCACTGGTGGCACTGCATGAAATTGCAAAGGGTCAGTGATTAATGAAGTACAGTTCTTACTGTGATTCACAGAGCATTTGCAGTTTGGTCCTGTAGCCACTCCCAAAATGCTCTGCAATCAATGCTGCAAGTGGAACCATCCCACGATGGGCAGTAATGCAAAAAGTGCTCCCAGGCCTTCATGTAAAGGTGGGAGAGATTCTTTGCACATGAAGATCATTTGATACAGAAAGGGCTCAAGCCTGGGGTATTCCAAGGAGCAGAAGTCTCAATTACTGTTTAACTCCAGATTGACACCCCACTGCCCAACCTGGCAAAAATAAATGAATGTTCCAGCAAACTAGCCAATATTTTAAGCCAACCTTAAAATATTATAAAGGTAAACTGTTGACAGAAGTGTTACAGCAGTGTCCCCCAACCCTGTCCTCAAGGCCCACCAACAGTGCATGTTTTGTAGAAATCCACAGAGGTGCACCTGTGCAGGTTTGTGGTATTCTGCAAAACATGCACTGTTGGTGGGCCTTGAGGACAGGGTTGGGGAAATGTGTTACAAGATACCTTAGTCCTGAACTGAAAGATGCCGTGTGGGGAGGTGCGCATAGGTTTACCGCACCTCCTGAGGCCTGGTGTCTCATTCCGTTCAGCTGTGACCAGCCCTGGGTTGGCACAGATGTTTTATGCCCAGGAGTATGTGCGCACTCCTGCAGGAAGCCTTAGCAGACATACAGCTATTCAGGTACCCAAGCAGACATACTGTATGTCCGGGTCAGGTGACCGCACCAGCTAAGTCTTCCTGTAGAGGTGCGTGTACTCCAAGGCATAATGAGTGACATGGAAGGCGTGGCAAGCCTACGTGCAACTCCTACACACAGGGCATCCATTACTGATTCAGGCCATGACCAAGTTATCCTTTTAAGCAGGAGATTGTAAGCCACAAAATCAAATTCAATTTACCCACTGCACATTATGCAACCTAACCCTGCATTGCAAGCATTCCAATCCAGTTAGGTTTATGCTGTAAAAAAAAAAAAAAAAGAGTCAGCCTGGCTCTATTTGGTACATTGCTGACGAGAAGGAAGCTTGTTGTATCCCCTCCCACACTCTTGCTCCCCACAGATTGGCTGAGGGCATTGTGACAAGGCAAGAAGGGAGAAACAGCTGAAATCTTATCCATACTCTGCTAACATGTTTACAAAGCCAACTAGATATGACCGTGCCATTTCCAGTGGGGGGGGTGGGGGAGAAAAAAAAACCGTTAAGGGAGGAAATTACATCAGGATTGGCTTCAGTCAGAACACTGTTCCTGGCATTTTCCACTTTCACTCAAATAATTCACCGAGATCAAACTGGACAGTACAATGCATATGCAAGTAGAACAAGTATTTATCTACTTTTGAATGTTTTCCTGGGAAAGCAAGGCTGTCCCGGTTACAGGTACATCTGGAGTAGACATTTTCATCACAAACTGCACTCATGCAAGACAGATCCACCCAGTCTTGGATGAGGCCTGAATCAGCTATTCAGTACTGCTGATCAGCTGCCAGCATCCCAGATACAAAATACAGGGCTTATTCATGAGTAGCTATAGGCACATTCCACAAGGTCTCCGTCTAAGGTAACCAGACTGAAGAATGCTTAATACATTTTAAGGCAATAGCACAGTACACGAGTTATAACTCAGCTAGACCACATGCATAGCTGGCCAAATATATGCTGGACTATGTCATTTAACCTTTTGAAAATAAGACCTTTTATAGATTTGAGATAAAAATGCTATTGCAGGTGGTAAAATATTCATAGACCACACTGCTGCTTTACCATGGCCTTATGTACTAGGCTACAAGATGGCTTTGATAATTTGAATTCACCATAGGGGAGAAAAAAAAATAAAATAAAAATAAAAAAATGTGTAGTACAGATAAATAGAACACTAGGAGCAAATATAGAAAAATGGCTATATAAAGACTTTTCTATAACACTGCATCATTCTCTAATATTGGCAATTTACAAATTCTACTTCATTTTAAAATTATGCAACAGGGCTGAGCTAATGACCCTTTAAACTTCCTGGCAGAAAGCCTTTAGGGAAACCAGTGAGAGACAGGTTGAGATAAGCGCTTCAGAAAACTGCACTGTAGCTGACCAAGCTTTGTCAGAGAGCTCAGAGAAGCCCTTTTGCTTAGATAACTGAAGTTCAACTTTTCCTGTACTGGAAATACTCATCTGTACCACTAAAGTTCTTAGCTGTACTACACATACAAATCATAAGTTTATTTTTACTTCAGATCCCCTTTAAGTCAGAGACAAGTCATGAAGAATACACACGCAGCATTACCTCCAAGACCAAAATGGAAAAATACTTGGGACTGGTTATGTGGTCACAGTTGAACATTTTGGCTGTCCCAAAATGCACAGCAGAACCTTTATATCTGATGTGACAGACCTATTGTGCCGGGAGTCTGACTTACTAATTAAGCACAGCCAGGCATTCTAGTAGCTGTAGACGTGTTGCACAAACAGCTACTGTCCTGGTTTAGGAGGACGGAATCCATATTTGTAACCTGGCAAAGAGTGATCAAAAGACCTTGATTAGAAGCCAAGTTTAGTTGTGCTTATGTTAGCAGCTGAAATAAGACCGAGTAATTTGAGGTTGCAGTGAGTGGGTATGGAATTTTCATGTGACCCGCTTCTCATGTCTACTACAGTTACAAGACTCAATGACAGTCACTGGTTAACACTCCCACTCATGGGCTGCCAGTTACCATTTAATAGTGCTATAGCACAGCACTCAATAACTCCTCTCCCAACAAAAAGGCATGCAGTACTAGATGTCAGAGTTTGCTACCTTGATACCGGTGCAAACCCCACACATTCTGTAGCTGGCTAACACAAAGCAAGACAAAGCTATGCAAGGTAAAGGACCAAGAAGCATTTATAAAATTTGAGGCAATCTATTCTTTAAAAGCTTTGATGTGTACTGCTGTCAACATCTGACAGATATGGTGTAAGAATTGAAACTTAGGTTTTTTTTTATTCCATTAACATTCAATAAAAAGGTGTTTTACTCATTACCCATTCAGTTACCATATTTGCTTTTGTGCACAATATTGCAAGTTCCTAAAGTTTCAGATAGGCCATGCTCTGGAAACTGCCATTGCATTTCATAGATTTTAATACACAAATATAGCAGCCATTAGTGAGAATTTCTCATGTCTGCTTGTCAGCTCAGTACAATTTCAGTTTCAGCATGTGGCTGGCTGTAATTCTAGCAGAGGAATGTAAAAACATAATGTTATCACTTCTTTGGATGCAGCTCACAAGCTGAAGGACACTGCATAACAAAGGGCCATTTAACTGTTTGAATGCTGTTCTGCTACAAAACTTGTGGTAGGTCTAAGGCCCTATTCACATGCAAAACACTAGCGCTTTTGCTCTGGCGGTTTGGCGATAAATGCCATTCACACTTGGGGCAATTTTCTGCAATCACTAATAGTGCTTCTATAGCACTAAATGCAATAGCCAGGAAATTGCCTGAAAATTGTGCAGTATACAAATTTTTTGGGGTTGGTGTTAATAGCTGGCAATTAATGCAAATCGCCCAAGTGAGAACAGGCCAATAGGTTATTATTGCACTAGCGCTTTAAGTACTAGCGCGAGAGTTTTGCCGAAATTGCCAGAAAAATGCTCTAGTATGAATGGGACCTAAGGCTGTAAATCTAGAACAAAGAAGAAATGCTGGGTTTCAGACCACTAATACTAGGTATGGTTAATTAGAGTAAAAAACAAAAAACTTTCTACATGTGCTATTGGTCAATAATTTTATTAGTAGCATACAAAAATCTCTCAGCAGTTGCAATGAGTCAACCCAAGGTTGAATCATTGCAACTGCTGGGATCTTTTTGTAGGCTACTAATAAAATTGACCAATCGCACGTACAGACAGTGGTTTCTCTTTGTGGTGAAGTGTTGTACAGGGTACCCAAGTCACTCCTCTTAGTGAGTTGTGCTGGAGTTCAAGCGTTGGCCATCTGAATCTTGCGTATTAATTTTTGTACGGTTATTGAGAAGCCTGCTACTTTGCTAAACTGCACACGTGCATGTACACACATTTGAACTCTTCAGACTCTGGCATGAAGTGGTTAAAAGCTAATAACCCTAGTTCAGCCTTGATGTTAGCCAAGCATTTTATAAAATGTATAGTAGCAGTAGATCGTGCCATGTTAACCATCAGTAAGCACAAGACATTTTGCATCAGGATGATAACATTTGAAAAAAAAAAAATTAGACTTCCTGTATGTAGAAGGTTAGAAAACCCCAGTTTTAGTAATCTGTAACCAGAAATCTCAACTAACTTCCATGCCAGAGGGGATAAATGGGACGGTGCTTTGGGTGGTTTGCAGGGCATAAAATACCTACTGAGCCTCTGGGTGGTATGTAGCAGCTTATGGTGTGCCATTTGATACAACAGGTCAGGTGACACTGGGAGCCATACATGAAGGATGCTGAAAATCTGCTAGAAGATGCTGCCTGGAGGCTAAGTATTTTATGCAGAGTATACTCTGAGTGTACAGCTGGATCGGTAAGGGCCTATGCTGACACTGTAGTACATTTGGACTATAAGACACTGACTCTTGGAGACAGTCTTCTAGTCCAATACAATAGATGTACATCTCCTATTAAGATGGGTGTATAAGTGGAGTTTAACATTGTCAACATACAGGAACAGTGTCAGAAGAGACTTACACACTTGATGTTTAAAACAAAAACACTGAAGATCTTCATTTCTAAAAGCCTTAGAGGTCCTTTCACACCAAGTCATGCAGTGCTGAATTCTGCAGGTTAACACTCCCCATACAATGTTATGGGTATGTTCACACTTCAGCATTGTACCACCACATTCTAACTTTCTGCATGCATGCTTTGGTGTATGGTATAACACTCACTCCCACTTACAAGTGTTATACAAAATGCAGTGTGAACCCAGGCTAAAGCAGGCTTAGCAGTTGAACCCAGTATATAAAGATGCATCACTGTAGGCTCCACATGACGCAAGGATGCACACACATCCAAGCCAGAGTCAATTTTACCATTTCCATGTAGTATAAGGGTCACACTTTGAAGACTGAGCAGATTGTGGAAGCCCTCATACTAGATTACTGAAGGATCTGTCAATCAGGTGACAAGTGATAACCTGTGAATTATGCATTTTGTACAGGCAAAAAAAATATAAGAAAACCACAAAGTCAAACTTTGTACTTACGCTTTAAATGCTGGAACATAGGAGTATATGGATACACTGCTGAGGTTGTACACGAAAGGTAGATGTTTATGGATATCTGCTGTTGGCCACGAGCAGAAGAAGGCGTTTAATAAACCCTGGTCCCCACCTTAAAAAGAAAATTTTTTAAATTGGTAGGTATACCAGGTGCACAGTGAGGGGGGGGGGGGGGGACTTAGCATTGTGCATCCTACACTAAAATCTAGCCAAATCTTCCATGTATTAAAAAACACAAGTCCCAAACCTGTACCAGGTGTCAAAATAGTCCTCATTTTTTGGCACAGAACAGACTAATTGATAAGACTCATCAGGAAAGGTGTGGTTTGTCAGTCGAACACATTTCTCCATCTCAGTCCATCCTAAACACTGGTATGGCTCTGACCCTCAAGGACTGGAGTTCCACACCTGTTGCCTACAGCAAACATTTGATGGTAGCCACATTCTGATGAAGCAAGTGTTCTACATCTTGCATAGCCATGAACACATGGTAATACCCACTCACTTACCCCTGAAGCAGAAGTCAGGTCATGCGGTCTGCACATGCACCGGCTTCCATCATCCTCAACCTATATGCACGAGCAGCATGTCATTGTGCTCAGAGGAGCTTCTGGGGGAGGGGGGGGGTGTCACAGCATGACTGAGTGAGTGTGTACCACTACCTGCCCTTTTTAAATGGTTAACCATTTTATCCTTATCTTGTGCCTCAGTTTAACAATTGTTTAAACTTTATATGTATGTCGTCATGATGGTACATTAGTTCTTTTGCAACTAAGGGCTTGTAATCAGTGAGACTGGAAACAAAAACCTTTGTCATACATTGTACTAGGGTTATTTTAAAAACATTATTGGGACAAATGAAATTTCAAATTACAATAGCATGTATTTTAAACTATAAATGGCCAAAAACTGAGAAAGTTTGCCATGTTATTCCCATTAAAAATTAGCATAAAATTCTTAGCAAAACCAAAAAAAAAAGCTAATTTGTGGAAAAATAATTTTGTTGTGATAAGTAGTGATAAAGTTAATCACAAATTGAAGGAGCGCTGACAGGTGGTAATTGTTCTAGTCCATGAGGGGAAAAAACCCTCAGCGATGAAGTGGTTAATCAGTACACAGGCACCTCCCTATTAGGAACCAAGAGTTCACATTTGTATCCTTTAATTACACTACCCTTAGGTAGGTGTACCCACTTGCCAGTGTCACTGAACACACCAAGCACAGATGCACTTAAAGAGAATTCTAAAGATAATTACCACCACTAAAAGGCAAACTAGAGAAGGGATGGTATAGCAGAGGCCATCCTGGAGGACTCCCAGAAATCTCTTTACTGGCAAGTGTAATAAGATTTCCTTCCAACGTCCTGCAGGATGGCCACTATGTTGAGACTTCGGGGAAACTTTTTCTCCTCACAATTCAAGGGTGGGACAACTGCTTGCAGAACTTTCCTTCCAATAGAAAGTCCTGATTTAACAGAGGAGTTCTTTAGTGCTTCATGAAAGTGAATTTGACCAAGATGCTATCCTACAAGTCTGATCTGAAGTACCTGCTCTGCCCACAAAATTACCTAGTAGAAGGTGCCATCTTTTGGGTACATAACCATCTAACTGCCTTAGTACAGCAGTCCACCATGACCTGTCTGGATCATGCTTTTTGTGACACCTTGGGTTATCACAGAAAGATTAACTACTTCCTGCATGCTGTGAAACTAGTTTACTGGTATGTGCCATGTTTTTTCAAACCAGAAGCCTTTCTTCCCCAAGAGTGGGGAAAGTCAGGATGTCTACTGTAGCCATATTAGTTGTAGGTTTGTTGCCCTGGCTAAAATAGATTTTTTTTAAAATTGCTAACACTGGTCACCTGGCAACCACTGTAAAGGCAGGTGGGGAGATTGTCCTGACCCCACTCAGGATTAAGAAGTCGCTCTCTGTAGACAGGAAGAAAGGGTAGCAACCCTCCACCAAGGGTGGACTTAAAATTGTATACAATGAACAGAGGCGCCAAAAGTATAAGGATTAAATGAGCTTAAAAACCAACTTAAATGGCAAAATTGGAGGAAGTGGTGGTCTTACCTCCCTCAAGCAGACACGACAACGACTGCAATTCAGACAGTCAAACACATTTATTAGGAACTCCAAAAAGAAATGCAACGCGTTTTGCAGGTTCAACCCCGTTTCATCAGGCAATATAGGGAGGAGTATCAAACAATCTGCACAAGGATTCAAATGAAGCGCCTCTGAGGTTTTAGCAATATTTGCTAAAACCTGCAAGTCTCATGGATTATTGCTGCACAATATTTCAATAAGAAACTAACCAGTATGCTCCTGTGGATGGAAAGGCAGTGTGGCTCAGGTGCCTCAATAACCTGTGGTCTTTTGGAGTTCCTAATAAATGTGTTTGACTGTCTGAATTGCAGTCGTGTCTGCTTGAGGGAGGTAAGACCACCACTTCCTCCTTCAATTTTGCCATTTAAGTTGGTTTTTAAGCTCATTTAATCTAATCTTATACTTTTGGCGCCTCTGTTCATTGTATACATGCTTGCCACAATATGCAAGCAGGCACATTGCTAGGTCTCAATGTCCCAAGTTAGACATTGGGGGAACAGAGTCCTAAACAGCTATCACACAATCCAAATAATCCAAACCTTTCTACCAGTATGCTATCCAGCCACACAAAGGGCCATATGCAATTCATTTTTCACCTGAGTTTTCTCCTAGGGAGATACTATTTAAATAAGAGGAAGAATTTGCAACAGAAAAAAGTACCCCAAAAAAGTAGGCGAAAATGTACTGTCAAAATTCATAGTATTGGTTTGCTTTCTGGTAGTTTTAAAGACAATTTACATGTTGTGAAGATATCACCTAGGAGAAAACTCCGGTGAAAGTGAATGTTAAAAGGCCCAAGAAGCGCTAATCCCCTTACCAAGCCTGTGTACCAGTTAGAGCAGGAAACTATGAAAACTGACACTGGCAAGAAGGTGCACCCATTTATGCCAAAGCTCATTATGACAGGACTAGTAGCTAAACTTCCCAATTTTAATGGATACCTAAGCTCTAATTAAAAGTTTCAAAATGACACCATGTAGGGAGGTCTGCTTAGGCTTACCACACCACCCATGGCCCAATGTCTTCTACATTTTGCTCGTTGTGGTTCTCATTTCCAGATTGGCACCCTTTTACCCAGGTATATTAAGCAGTATGTCCTATTAGGCTGCCTGCAACAGTGCATGTTCTTGTGCTGGTGTGCACGTGTACACTATACTGGTCCCTGACTAGCATGGTCACAGGCAGCCCAATAGGACATACTGCAAATGCACAGCATGCTTGGTTCAAAGGGCACCAACCAGGAAATTAGCAACAAGGAGGCATGGCGGGCTGTAGAAGACACTGGGCTATGGAAGATGCAGTAAGCCTATGTGCAACTTCTCCCCAGCATCATTTTGACATTGCAGAAGAGACTGCACCATTGGATCCAAAGTGGGGGCCACATGCTTAATTTATGGGGGGGTCTCATGGATTATTGCTGCACAATATTTCAATAAGAAACTAACCAGTATGCTCCTGTGGATGGAAAGGCAGTGTGGCTCAGGTGCCTCAATAACCTGTGGTCTACAGGATTAAACAGCAAAATAGGGAAATTGGGTTCCAAGTTACTGGAAGGGTTATCCTATGCTTCTACTTCACTTAGAAACTAGTTGACAACTTATTGCTGATCAATGTTAGTGTTGGGGGGGGCTGCTTTGTTTTACCAGCAATTTATTACAAGACAATCTGATAACATTACTGTTTCCAAGTCAGATGATCAATGATCTTCACTAAGGTTGTATTTTCCCAAATAGCATTCAACCAGTGTGTAGGGTGTTTGTCTGTGCTTCATGTTTTTAGGAGACAGTTGAACACCATGTGTAGTCAGCATCAGTCCTTTTACAGCAGTTTATAGCTATTCAGCATCAGAGCTCTGGTGTCATACTCACCATCAAAGCTGCCCTTTTGTTTTGCCAAGTCTAATAAGTCGTTGTAGGTAACGATAGAAGGCTTGTATACGAACACTCCAGAATTGAAGCAGTCTGGCCAGCCTGGATCTGGAGCAGCAGACAGCTCTTCCCGCTTAAACAAGTCATCAATATTTGCTAAAACCTGCAAGTAATGAAAACTATAGTCAAAATACCACCTTAGGTAATCCCCTTCAGCGTCCTGAACTGTGCTTTGATTAAGCCACAATGCCTGAATCAAAGCCAAGGGTTTCAGATCTAATGTTGCCAGTCATCCCTTGCCAATAAGGACATTGGTCTAGGAATTCCATTTTGCTCGTCACCATTAAACATGTTTATGCAAGCAGCAGCTGGCTTACCTCATCCACCATGCCCACAGAGATTGCAGACAGTCTTATGTGGATTCTTCTGGTGCCAGGCTTCTAAAGACATGTCCTTGGAAGCCTGGCACTAGAGAAAGCCACACAGAAGACCGATGTCTGCAATCTGTGGGCATGGGGATAAGGAGACGGGGGGGGGGGGGGAATACATGTGAGGCAAGTCAGGCCTGCCTTTTCCATATAAGACAGACTTTCACCCCATTTTTTGGGGGAGAAAGTGCGCCTTATACGGCAGCAAATATGGTATGTAAACATGCTGCTGTATCATTACCAGCTCTTAATTTTATAAGACTCCCGGCTTCCTCACCAGTGTGTCTGCATCCATGAACACACACTTTGTGTATTCTGTCAGTGTCCAACAATGTAGTTTTGTTAATGTGATTCCCAGCTCAGGTCGTTCCATTAAAGCCAGCCGTGCTGAATCCTCACTGTCCAAGACATCAACCACTCGAACATCATCGAAGACTTTGTCAAGCACTTTCCTGTACAAGGCACAGCAATATTTATTATTTCAGGAACACCACAGGAACTAGTCTAGAGGACAGCTTTACTCACCTCATATTCCCTGAGACCTGAGGAGTGATCAGCACACATAGCTTTCTTGTAGTATGGTGTTTCCTGAGAGAAGAGCCCAGTACAAGCGCTCCTTTCACATAGGTGTCATTTGTTGCAAGGGTGACAAAGGCTTCATCTGCACACAAAACATTTACATACATAAATCCAGATAAACAAATGGACATCCATCTAAGTGAATACCTACCATTACTGGGAAAGTGGGCACATGAGTTAACAAGGGCATACATGCAAAACAGCACCAGGAAGGTTGTGTGCAGGGTGTGGAGAACACTTCTCACCCTGCTTCTGTAAAAGTTCCAGCAGCATTTATCACTAAAGACAATTCGGCTGCCAGCTACTGGTGAAGGGGAGGTGTTTGAAGTTGGAACAGGGAAACCAGAGCCGTTGGGGGAAAGCTGGTATACATACCTGGGGCTTCCTCCAGCCCCATACGCACGCATCGTTCCCATGCCGCTGTCCTCTGCTGCCTGGATCCGCCGGCACCGGGTCCAGTCGTTGCCGCAAGTCGGCTGGCAGACGCGGCCAATTGTCTGCTTACTGCGCAGCCTCATGCGTACGGGTATGGAGGGAGCCCCTGTGATGCGGACAATTGGCTGCGTCCGCCAGAAGTGACGGGACCCGGTACCGCCGATACAGGAAGTGGAGGATGGCGGCGTGAGAGCGATCCAGGCTTACGGGGCTGGAAGAAGCCCCAGGTATGTATAAAAGCGTGTTTTTTTTATCACCGTTCCTCTGGTTCCCTTTAAGCAGGACAGTATTCATTTTAACAGTTGACAGCACTGAAGGTCAAAGTGCTACAGGCTGAGTTTTAAAAAAAAAAAAAATGTTCAACTGACTTGCATTAAAATTGCAGAAAAAAAGCAATTTTAATGCAAGTCAATGGGAGCTTTTTTTATTTTTAAAGGACCACCATTGTGAAAAATTGTAAAATTTAAAGTACATGTAAACATACAAATAACCAAGTTTCTTCCAGAGTAAAATGAGCCATAAATGTTCGCTGTTGCTGTCACTTACAGTAAATGATAGAAATTGACAGAACCGACAGGTTTTAGATTAGTCCTACTCATGATTGATTCTCAGGGTTTTGTATACTTTGAAAAGCGCTTAGTGAATTGCAGTTTCTCTGTCCAACCGCCAGAAAGCTGTGCAACAAGCAGGAAGGCTTGCCAGCATCATTGTATAAATAAAGACATTCCCTGAAGAGCATCAAGAAGAAAGCCTTGCTGAGAATCCCCAATGAAGATATGGACTAGCCCAAAACCTGTTGGTCTGTCAGATTACTACCTACTGTAAGTGACAACATAGAACATTTATGGCTCATTTTACTCTGGAAGAAAACTGATTTTACATTCACTTTTGCAATAGTGGTTTAAAAGGGTTCTCTTGTGTAAAAAAAATAAAATAATAAAACTGACACTTACCTGGGGCTTCTATTAGCCCCCTGCAGCTGTCATGTCCTGCGCCGTCCTCTGATGCTCTGTTCCGCCACCAGTGTACTCATTTGTGTAACTAGACCAGGCATGGGCAAACTTAGCCCTCCAGCTGTTAAGGAACTACAAATCCCACAATGCATTTGCCTTTATGAGTCATAACTGGCTGTCAGACTCCTGCAATGCATTGTGGGACTTGTAGTTTCTCAACAGCTGGAGGGCCAAGTTTGCCAATGCCTGAAATAGAATATAACTGCGGCTGAGCAGCCACGGCAGTGCGTGGGATCACTCCTGCGCAGAACAATACACTTCATACTCTGCTGTAAGGGCCTGACGCATGTGTGAATGAGCACACGCGGGAGAAAGATGCGACAGGAGTGGGCCGAGGACAGCTTCTGGCCCCCTTTCCTACGCCCTAGCAGCTGGCAGTAACGAGCGCGACTTCAGCCAATCAAGGCTGAATTTGCATGCGACGCCACATTAGAGCCAGGGGGCATGAGGAATGAATAAAAAAAAAAAAAAAAAAAAAAAAAAAAAAAAGCAAAAAGGCGAGATTGATTTTAGACTTATATTGCCTCTTTAGCATCCATTTTACTTGTAGAACAGCTACATAGAGAATGTATTTTAGATTTTATGCCTAATAGTTACTCTTTAAATCAGGCTCTCAACCAGGGTTCCCTGGAACCCCAGGGTTCCTTGAGGACTCTGCAGGGGTTCATTGGCATTCTACCCCATCATGGGGAAAGTATAATAGAGCACACAATAATAGGTGGTACTGTAACAAGCACTAAATTGGGGGGGGTCAGGAGACAGTATAATGAGTGGCAGTGTAATAGGAGATAGTGAAATTAGCAGCCTAACCTACTTAAAGACCATGCCTCCTGAATGTAGGGGTTCCTCGAGACCAAAAAAAATTGTTTGCAGGGGTTCCTTAAGATTCAAAAGTTATTTACAGGGTTCCTCCAAGGTAAAAAGGTTGAGAAGGGCTGCTTTAAATAATGCTCAGACTTCACTGAAAGTCATAAAAGTATTCAGTGTGTTTACAGGTTAAGTGTGGGAACTGCAGACCTGCTTTATTAAACAAAGAAAAGCCTAGTGTAGTGGTTGGGGGTACCACATTTCATACAGTCCTGGACAGCCTTGGAGAAAGACAAATACTGTATTTTTCGGACTACAGGACGCACCTAGGTTTATAGGACAAAAACCTGGAGAGAAAAAAAAAAAGTAAACCTGGTAAATCCATGGTGAAGGGACATCTTGTGGATTATGCCCCCTTGTGTGCCTCTGTCCTCTATGCCCCTTTGTGTTCCCATGTCCTCTACATGGGCACAGTACAAGGAGTCAGACATCGCGGTGGGTTGGAGGTTCGTATTGGCAGGTGTTCACCCTGCCAGGAACACCCTGCATTTGGACTATAAGATGCAGTGACTTTTTACCCACTTTTGGGGAACAAAAAAAAAAAAAAAAAAAAAAAAAAAAAGGGGGTACTTGCAGCACAAGTTGTATTTGCCAGAGGATACAGACATTACCCCACTCTACCAAACACCTAGAAGAGAATGGATGCTACACAAGTACTGTAGCAAGATATCCCAATTATATGAAAATGGAGCAGCCATGTTAATGGTAGTCTTCCAAACCACATTTCCCTCAGCATCACCTGTGCCCCCTTTATACTGAGGTGATAGTTTGTGTTTAGTCAGCTTCAGCAACTGGGAAGTCCTGGCACTTCAATTTCCTAACTTTCAATGTGTCATAGTATCCAATTTCTATGTAGCAGCGCAGCATATTGTGCAGACTATCACATCTTAAAGTGGACCTGAACTCTTGCACAGGACAAGGAAAACCAAAAATGCACCCTGTATGTATTTGAAGGGTTTAGCCCATGTAATTTCCCCTCATGTGTGTCTAATCACTAGTTTTAATTTGATCTCCCCTTGTGTCACATGACTGCCTATGGCCCATGAGCCCATTTGAAAGGGCATGTAAACAATAGGTCTGCTTCCATGGATCAGGAAGTGTGTATCTTTTACAGGAGAGGACGATCTGAGTTCAGGTCCACTTTACAACTTTATTAAGATGTGGATAAGAGCCCAAAGGTCTAGGTTCATCTGCAGATGGTTTAAGAAATGGTTGAACTGATCCGCCAACATACATAATTGGAAATAGCTAGAGATGTCCATGAAGCCATTCTGTTTTAGGCCTGGTGCACACCTAGAGTGCTTCTAAGCACTTTTCAAAAAGTCTAGTGCTTAGCTAATGTATTTGAATGGGATTGATGACACCAGAGCAATGCAATTTTCCCAAATGCAGGGCTGTGGAGTCGGAGCCATTTTGGGTACCAGAGTCGGTGATTTCACAAACTGAGGAGTCGAGAGTCGGATGATTTTGTACAAAATCCACAGCCCTGGTAATTTAGACTAAGGAGCCGGAGCCATTTTAGGTACTTTGAGTTGGTGATTTCATAAACAGTCGTGGGAGTTGGAAGTTTTGTACTGACTCCACAGCCCTGCCCAAATGTAGGTCTTGCAGTATTGGAGGCAATTCAGCCTCAAAGTATAGGAAAGTGGAAAATTGCTCTAAAAAGCACTAGAACAGTGATTTTCCAAGTTTTATCCAAAAGCTGTACATTTCCACCTCTACTGTACAAAAAAAATTGCTACACCAAAATGTTCCCAAAATTGCTAGACATGCCTAGAATCACTTACTTAGAAAAAACCCACACTTCTAAAAATGCTGAGCGTTTGCTATTATGCTAGCTTTTAGGTGTGCACCAGCCCTTAGAAAGGGAGCATGCTCCCATTTGAATTGGTCGTTTTGCTGTGACAGGCAAAAAAGGGTGGCGGACATTTGGGCCCTGGCAGAGTAATGTGAATTGCCCCCCCCCCCCCCCCCAAAAAAAAGTGCAATTCAGCCACCAGCAATAGCATCTCACCCCTGATTCCATGCTGGCCTAGAGGAGAGGGGCCAGATTGTAATTCATGCCAAGGAGAGCAGTTTTTGGCTTCTCTGCCCAAAATTTCCCAGCACCCTTTTGCATGAATATGTTTTGTTGCATAGTGGAATGTAGTACAATCCAAATATATGGCCACCACACTAAACTACATAAATCCATGTGATTAAGCCATCTTCAGTGGTGCAGTTAACAGCTTACTGCACACCAATGTAATACCTATGCAATTGGGGGGGGCAGTCAGCTGACAGAACAAATTACAACTTGTGATTAGACATAGATGAGGGGGTATACATACAGGGTGCATTTCTAGGTTCTCTTCTGTCCTGGACAAAGGATTCAGATCCACTTTAAATCTCTACCAGCAAATTGCTAGAGTTCTCCGAAGCCACCAAAATTTGGACTTAAGACTGTTCAGCCCAGTGTCTTCCTGTGCAGTTTGATTTCATAACACATCAGTTTCATACATATGAATGAGTGAGTGATTAAGCCACTGTAATACAGGATGAAGATTTGCCAAGACTTCCTGAGAAATATGAAGTAAATGCACACATGACAGAAGCAGTGGGCATGGGGACTGCTTCCTGTACATGCCTGCACCCTCTTTTTTTTTACAAGTTTCAGCTCTGTTATCCTTTAAAAATGCTGGACAGTACTGTTCCATTTGCCACATGTGGCAAACAGATCAGTTTCACAAGTGGAAGCAAATCCCATTTTGAATAGGATCCGCTTCCTGCATTTCTCAGGTGTACAAGATATACTGAATGGGTGCATTTTCTACACAAGTGGGAGCAAAGACTTAAAGAAGCACTAGTGTGAAGAAACATTCCGTTCTCTCATTGCCCCAATGCAGAGCTTCCGTTTCCAGTCTGCTGGGCTCAGTGGTCTGGAAAAAAACTGGTGCTGCAGCAAACTTGTGGTACCGGTCGGTGGATCATGCATAATGGATGTGAATGGATCCATAGGTTAAAAAAAAAAAAAAAAAAAAGATCAGTTCCATGAAACAGGCCCAAGCATACATTAAGACAAGGCTGCCACCTGGTTTTCTTCAGATGGACCAAAAAGTTTAATACCAGGTATAGCAGAAGTTTGTTAAACCACATTGGGCCCCAAGCTACCTTGAGTTGGCCTTTGAAAGATGTAGGTGAAAACTACATTGCTAGATTAGTTTAAATATTTTAACAAGTCAATGACTTAGCACAAAACTGCAGAGTACAATTCAGGTTTCAGTAACTGCATGCTTTTTACCATTAGGTCAGCAACTCAAGAGCCAGAATCCAGGGAGCAGCCATTGTGCCTGCATTCTGCATACACATTACGCATGTTAGAGCTGCTTTTGCTCCCCTGTAACCAAGCCTGCTGCTTATAAACAGAGCAGGCTTTCTGCACACTAGATGTACTTCCATCTCTTATGACAAACTAGCTTCTAGTAGCAGCATGTGACTAAACATTTCTAGCAAGCTCTCTAGCCACAGCTACTATATATATATATATATATATAGCCACAAAACACTCCTTCATGGCAGAGTGCTGTACAGCTGAATCACTAGCCAATGGGATAGCAGATTTCTGATGCTATGCAGCAGGAAGATGCACAGCATAGAGTAGTAAAGAGGGAAACTATGGTTGCCACTTATTGGTACTCCAGATATGGCACATAAGGGCAGCTGTACACACTTGGATGGGGCAGCCACAAATAAAACCCATCTAGGAGATGGAGGCTGACAGTTTCCTTTAGAAAAAAAAAAAAAAAAAAAAAAAAAAGGCTGCCGTTACACTGCACCACTGAGCAAAGCCTTAGGGCTCAAACCTACTGGCAGTGTTTAGGCTGTGTCCATGCATAAGGAGTCTGCCTGGCAGCCCTGCCAGTCCTCTGCCTCTAATACTTTTATGATGGATACACAGTTTCTGGCCGATTTATTGTCAGATCGATTTCCAACATGTTAGATCTGCTTACTGAGCATTTTCCGACCGACATCCTATTAAAGTGAATGGAAAGCAAATCTAACTGAACATGTTGGAAATAATCGATCGGACAGTAAAAATCGGCCAGAAAATCTCAGTGTGTACCCAGCATTAGTCAGATCCTGAACAAACAGTAAATTTGGTCAATTTGCCATTAGATCGACCAGCTGACAGATCCCTATCTGATCGAATCAGATCAGAGAGGGATCGTATGGCTGCCTTTACTGCAAACAGATTGTGAATTGATTTCAGCCTGAAACCGATCACAATCTGTTGAGCTGCTCCTGCCGCCTGTGCCCCCTCCCCTATACATTACCTGATGCTGGCTCCCGGGCATCTTCTCCACGCTGCACCGCACCGCTCTGTTCTTGCTCCATCCCGGCGCTTCCTGTGTCACTCCGTGACCAGGAAGTTCAAATAGAGCGCCCTCTATTTTAACTTCCTGGTCACTGCAGTGACACAGGAAGCACCGGAACAGAGCGGTGCAGCGCTGAGAAGACGCCCAGGAGCCAGCGTCAGGTAATGTATACCTGATCGGATGCCGCTAGCGACGCACACCCTACCCGCGGGCGATAGAGGATAATTTCCCGCACGGCGCGATCGATGGACCGATCCGATTTCGGGAGGAGATCGGATCGGCGGGTGCGTTTAGCGCGAACGATTGGCAGCAGATTCGATCCCAGGATCGAATCTGCTGTCAAAACGGCCGCAAATCAGGCCAGTGTATGGCCACCTTAAAGCAGACATTTCTGACAGATCTGATAAGATTAGCTGTATGCTTGTTTGTGTGAGTCAGACACCATTGCAGCCATAGACCAGCAGGGCTGCCAGGCAACTGGTATCAGGGCCGGGCCGAGGCATAGGCTGGAGAGGCTCCAGCCTCAGGGCGCAGTGTAAGAGGGGCGCAGAATTCATTCAGCTGTCATTCCTAAATGTGATTGAAGCAGAAAGAAATAAGAAAAAGGGATACATGGCAGTGACTGCAAGCCAGATAACTACATATTAAGGTGTTGGGGAGGTTGTGGGCCCTGTGGCGCCTCTTAGTCTAATAGCAATCAGTGTGTGATGGCTGGGGTGGCAGGGATGGAAGGGCGCACTTTGGTGTCTCAGCCTTGGGTGCTGGAGGACCTTGTCCCGCCTCTGACTGGTATTGCTTAAAATGAAATATGGCAGTCTCCATACTCTACTACAATTCCCATCCAAGTCAAATTCAAGTCAATGGTAGAGCAAAAAAGCCAGGGCTGTAGAGTTGGAGCAATGTTTGGGTACCAGGAGTCTGACTCTAAACTAAGGAGTTGGAAGTTGGAGTAGGATGATTGTACCAAATCCTTAGTTCTGGTAAGTATTAGACTAAGGAATTGGAGCAATTTTGGGTACCTGGAGTTAGTGGTTTCAAATACTGAGGAGTTGGATGATTTCTGTACTGACTCCACAGCCCTGAAAAAAAGCCGCTAGTGTTTGAGCAGTTAGAAAACAGATGCCAAAGATCAGCAGGACACAAGGCAACTTGTAATGTTTAAGAGGAAATATGGCAGCTTACATAAGCATCTTCCTTGAAGTTCCAATTAAACCTGTATGGACACAGCTAAAGTAGTCACCTTCAGTGGGTTTCTAAATGCGAACCAGTTACAAAATGTTAACTTATACTAACATCACTTGGGGAGAGGAAAAAAAAAAAAAAAAGTTATCAATTTTGGTTTCAAATGCAAACATGCATCCATCTTGTTGGCTGTTCTGGGAACTCCACATCAGATTTAATGCAAATTAAGAGTTGCTATGTTTACCACTGTAGACTGAGCAGCAATTGCTAGGCTACAGCATGCAATATAACGGCAATCTGTGGAGACCGCTGTAGCAGTTACCCTGCAGGATACAGAAGGGATGGCATTGCAGCTTGTTTAAACTAATCCTATGCCATGACCCACTAAAATACCATTCTGTAAAAATAGTTCCTAGTAGTACTATAAAGCCTGACTGGATGTCTGCAGAGTCATGACCTACATCTGCCAAGCCAAGAAGTTTGCATTCCTCAAATGATTTATTCAAAGCTGGTGGCTTACCGGTACCTTCTCTATGCAAAACCACCCAGCAATAAACACAAACTTGGCCCCATTTTATTAGAGGCACAGCTAATAAAAACCCAGAGGTTTAAGGTAGTGGGATCTACCATTCACAGTAGTGTGCAGAGTTCAGCAACAGCATTGTGTAATTTGAAGCTTTATCCCCTAAAACTGAACCTCTTGCCATAATACAGTAGAGTCCAAGTTATCCAGAACACCAGCATTCTCCACCAACCAGCATTCTCCACCAACCAGAACAAGGCACCAGCAGTACTCACTGTGGTGAAGGCCAACTTCTTAGGACTTTCACATTAGGGCAGATTTTCTGCGTTTCAACGCAAAGGATAAAGTTTGCGTTACCCAAGGTGAAATGAAAGTCCATAGACTTTCATTTTAGCTTTCACATATAACGCAGCCTTTTTGTGCGTTGCGTTACACTGCACCCAGGCGCAGTTTTTTGGCCAACGCTAGCTTTATGTGTTGCAATGTTAGTCAATGTAAGTCAATGTAAAACGCACACTATGCGCGTTTTTAATCCGTTAACGCAGGCAAAGAGTCCCAGAATGCAACAGAGGAACAATGTAGAAAGTTGAAAACTAAAAGAAAAAAAAAAATTACCTGCGTTTTCCTATGTCCTGTAACGCATTGAAAACTGATTAAAAACGCACACCCACTGCAGTGCAACGCATATCAAAACGCATTAAAACGCATACAACAAAACGTATGCTTTGAGCGTTCTCCAACGCAAGCTCTGATGTGAAAGAGCCCTTAGGCTTCTCTGCTGTGTTTTAATATCCCTGGCTGCATGATAATTTCTGGATTTTAGGGTCTAAAAGCAGTGCAGGCTGTCAGACCCTAAAACCATGAAAATTATACTGCAGAGAGGTCTGCAGCAGCCCAGCATTTACTCACCTCCCTGGGATCCAGCACTGCAATTCTCTGCCTGTCATCCATGGCACTGTAACGATGTAGTGAGATTGCCATTTGTCATGATGTGAAACTGCAACTTCAGAGGGATGCAGAACCTGAGGACAAAGGGGAATGGCTGTTGAGGTCTGGATCCTGGGGAGGCAAGTGCAAATACCTGCTATGCACAGACCTCCTGGGGGATACTACAGGTCACATACCACCATAGAGGTTAAAGCTGGGTTTCACTGCTCCCCCCATGGGTTTATATACACATTCAATAACTTTATTTTAACATTTAATACAGCATTCATGGCATCACGTATATAGAGTGGGGTAGAATACTGCATTAGCTAGGTCTATTGACTCAAGTAATCAGAAAAGCACACTGATCCAGGATCAGGTGGTCCTCCCCAGCTGCCAGTGTTCTATAGGAGGCGTGAGGAGAGCGAGAGCCGAAGCCGGCGGCTTCATTTGTTACATTGCCGGCGGCTTAATTTAATTAACTCACTTTTGATACATTTGGTTGCAGCCAGTAAAAACATGAATCGGTACATTACTTAGCTCAGTTGCGCCTGGCTAATGGAATAGTACCAAACAACATGGTATAATTTGGACCCTACACATCTTTACAATAATGTGCCCTTTTAAGCCAGGAGATTTGGGAACCGGGTAAAGCTGTAAAAAGGCTCACCCTGCTCCTGCTACAGTCTTGGTGGTGTTCGTGATAGGTGTAGCCAGTAAGATGGCTGCAGCATAGGTAGCCAGGGATATGCATAGCCAGTAATAGGTGGCTGCAGCATAGAAAGCCAGGGAGGTGCAAAAGCTCACTTGCTTTTTCAGGGAACTTGAACACAAGAACGAGGAAGAATTCACACATGCAGGACCTGTTGGCAAGAGAGCATTTATCCCTGCTGTTCGTGCACCCACTGCTGCGTCACCCTGTCCTCCAAAAACTAGTAAAAAACATGATTGTGCAGGGTATGATTACCATGCTCAAACCATGGTATACCATCATACTGCAGCAACACTAGAATCTACTGTACCATTACATACCAGTGTGAATGGGCCTTCAAGGGCTCATCTTCTAGAGAACGGTGATCAGCTCTGCTTAGTTTTAGGCTGCCTTCACAGTAAGACGTTGCAGGCGCACATTAGTGCAGCCTAAGGCAGCCTAACTCACAGCAATGCAACACGGTTTAAGCAAAGTGCTGCATGTTGTACGTTATACGCGGCTAAGCCACGTTAGACTGTTTGCACATGCTCAGTAATGTTGGAGGAGGAGGTCTCCTCTCTGCAGCCAGCCACATGGCTAATTAATATTCACTGCACTGTGTGATGTGCAGAGTTTACTTCCTGGAGCGGCCACATTGTGCAGCGATTGGCTGGTGGAACCACGTGATGCCGCATGCGTCCAAAAGTACACATCATGGATGCATGAAGAGCCGCATAGTGCGGCTCAGACGTCCAACTTCAACCCCACTATGCGTTGCGTTAGGGGCACATTATGCGACCTTTACGTGGCATCTAATGCAACATCTTAGTGGGAAAGAAGCCTTCAGGTCATAAAGGTAGTCAAATGCTTAAAGATTTTCCTGGTTGAAATGATCACTGCTCAAATCTGCCAGGAATTTACCACAATCAGATCACTCAAATATTTTTTTTTTTATATCACTTTTCTCCATGTGGACTCAGCACTGTGACCCTGCGTTCACAGAGGCTTGGCCAAAAGGTGGGCGTTTAGCCTTTTCTTAAAGCTGTCCGGAAATGAGGCCTCAGAGTTTCAGAGTAGGGGCTACATGGGAACAGGCCTGTGCACTTATCAGGTTATCACTGTGCTTAAAGAGACTGTCACAACTAGGCCTGAAAGATAAATCGAATTTAAACCGAAATTGTGATCACCAAGATCACAATTTCAGAATCGTCAAAGTGGCAATTATGATCATGTCATTTCCACATGGGGAAGTTTGTATAAGTGGCTTAAACTTCCCCAAAGTCCAGGCGCGTCCGCCCCGCATCATTAGACATACCTTCCACATGGGTCCAACGCTGTCCGTCCTCTATCACCGTCTGTCAGCTCTTGTGCTTGCCAAAACTCCAGGTTCCTGTATGTCACATGACATACAGGAAGTATTCAGTGGATTAGAGCCTGCAGGAGGCGAAGTGGATTGACAGGCATCGCTGGACTCGCGCTTGAAGCCATGTACAGAACTGTTGCAGCTTGGGGGACAGAGGAGGGAGGGAGAGAGGGAGAGGGAGAGAGAGATATGGAGGCTGCAATATTGGTTTCCTTTTAAATACTAGTTGCCTGGCAGCCCTGCTGATCTAGTTGGCTGCAGTAGAGTCTGAATACAAGAAACAAGCATGCAGCTCATTTTGTCAGCTATGACAAGATTGGTCAGAAACATCTGATCTGCTGCATGCTTGTTCAGGGTCCATGGCTAAAGTATTAGATGCAGAGGATCAGCAGGACAGCCTAAAAAGGAAATAAATGTCCACCTCCATATCCCCCCTCACCTCAGGTTCACTTTAAAGCACTTGCACAACATGGGAAAAGAAACCATTCTGCCAAACTCCTGGAGGACACTGTACACTTCACACCTATATTTAATGCAGATTCCATGTGCACACAATCCATTTCAGAGTGATGATCTGATTAAAGTATGGTCTGCTAATTCTCACAACACCCAGTCCTCAAGCAAGAGAGCATTAGATTGCATTGTCTTGCCCTCATGAGTCAGTCCTCGAAAGAGCTCACTTCTGTGGAAGCCTTGTTGACAACTGCAGACTTTACACAGGGAGATTGCATGGAGGGGGACCTAAAAATAGGCAGGCTGCAATAAACGTCACAACAGCTGGCATGACAAGTACACTGGCCATACCCAGGAATACCCTATTACTTCTGGACAGTCATCTAAGCAAGGCAACTCCCACTAGTGGCACATATCCCACTATCCCTGGCATGCTCATCCTTTAAAATTCAAAAGGTAAATGATATACTAGAAGTCAATAAAACTAAACCCGAGTGATTAGCAAACAGTACAGCATACAAGTCATAGTAGCCATCTTTTTACAAAGCCATTTACAGGGCATAAGGCAGACCACACCTTCTGCAGTGACTGGATGGACCTTTGGTGTAGAGATCAAGTCCCATCAAGCCTGGAGCAATGCTGGTCAAGTTTACAAGCAGAGCATACTTTCCAGCCCCTCAATAATGATGTTAAGCTTCTGAGGGGGGGGGGGTTCCTAAATTTGGGATGGGGCCACAGAGGTGGATTAGCAGGGAGGAGGTTGCACTCTTGCATTCACATCGTGTGGTGGACTAGGTAAAGTTAACTGGCCACCTTTTGGCGATTGTGAGCCTATGGTAAAGTCTGGTAAATCTTAGTTGCCAGTATAGGTACTTTTCCTGACTGATGTGTGCCATTTATACCCCATGGTCCTGAGCATCCTGTTTATTAACAAGACAAAGCCAATTAAAATTGGGCCTTGTAAAACAATGTTAAAAATGTAGCAAGATTACAAGAATACACAAGTTTGTTTAAAATTAAGTTCCAAGACTACAATACACATTCCTAGTTAATCAGAGCAGCCAGAATCTGAGAACATGGCTATTCTAAATCTACCTAGTTGCTTAAATAACTGCATCATACCAGATGTATAGGTCAGGAATGGATGAGGAAGAATTCATCTTGTGATAGAGATACAGAAAAAAAAAAAAATCCTACCTCTATCACATGAAGCATGGCTTAAAAACTAGTTAAGGCACTGAAGAGTTAATCTCTGCTAAGAAACAAGACTGCACTGCAGGCCTGTACCACCTGACTAGAAGCAAGCCCCCTATGAATCACATTCAAGGGCACTGTCTTCCAGCCAGGAATGCAGTTTTAATATGAGCCTGGATTACACTCTTGTCAACTGTCAATATCAGCCCCTCAATGAGGCCTTGGTACAAGACTGAGTTACATCTGAATGACCCCACTTCACTGAGAAAGCTGAAGCCTTTCCAAGTAGAACACCGTAAATCATTGTGGGTGCCAAAGATAGCGATCAACCATCCAATTCAATATAATTGAATTTGATGAAAACCAGTGCCACCAAGTGCATGTCTGATGGGTACGGTAATTGGTTGCATGGTCGATCACACATGCCGCAAGATGTCAGGCCGAAGTTGGTTGGTCAGGTGTGTGGCAGTACGGCTGCAACGAGATGCTACGTACAAGTGTGCCCAGTGTGTGAATTTACACATTACCTGTCCTGTAGCAGCCTCTGCTGTGTCCGTAACATCCAGCCGGCTCTCCGTACATGCTACTGATGCATAGTGTCTGATGTCAGATGCTTAGCGCCAGTGGTGTGTATGGAGAGCTGGCTGGAGGATTATGGACACCGCTACAGGACAGGAAGGCACATTATACATTGGGGCAGCAGTGCAGACTCAGCCGATTCCTTGAAGACGTCATGCTGAAATCTGATGGGAATCGGTCTGTAGTGTATGGGCAGGAACCCAAGAAATTTCGCTAATCAGATTAGATTAGAGATAAAATTTGTCTGTCAAAACTGCCCTTAATCGTCAGGTCTATGGGTACCATTACACTTATCAGAATCACAAGTTTTCCTATAGCACATAGCAGAAAACACATGCAATTCTGCTAAAGAAAAAAAAAGTTCCCTACCTTAAGCAGTTAAGTTTTTTTTTTGGGGGGGGGGGGGTTCAGTGTGGTTTATTCACTTCAGACACCCAAACAGTTGCCAGAGAACTGCATAAAGCACTGAGGAAGTTAGGGGGTATCCAGGGCGGAAACAGGCAAATTAAACATTCCCCATGCATTACATCTGGCTCATTACTCATCTAGAGCAGGTTTCAAAAGTGAAGAGTTGGGCAAGTCACTGAAGCAATCTTGCCAAAAGCAGTAGTGTGCAAGAAATGTACAACGCAGGTACCTACATGTGATAACAGGTATGCCTTTTCATAACCACCTAAAGTGCTTCTAAATATTACATAAACCTGTCAGCTGAACTCTAGACACCCTGCTAGGCCTTAATCTTCATTAAGAACTAGCGATGTGAATTCAGTAGGGCAGTTCCTCTTGCGCCACCCACAGCATCTCCCCTTGGCTGAACAGTAACACAGCACGTAACAAAGTCAGACTCACAGCTACCCAGCAGCTCAATTTGATTAATCAGCTGTCAGGTAACCATTTTTTCCAAGTCTTAGCTCTGTTCAAGATTCTGATTCAGCCCAGAGCAGCATGAAGATTTGCCCTTGTCTTCACTTAAGTTATTGCCATGCCCAGTTTTGTCAATACACTTAATGGAGTTCTGTGAAGGCTGCTGCAGATCTAATAAATAAAAAAAAAAAATAAAAAAAAACTAACCTGGGGCTTTTCTCAGCCCCCTGTAGCAGTAATGTCCCACGTCGTCCTCCGATCTGCCGTTCACCGCGGGCCCCGCTCTAGCGGGTCATGCATCCAACTGCGGCTAGGGCCGCAGGCCTGCTCGTTCCCGTGTCATGTTCCCTTGTGCCCCTCTGTGCTGTTTGTCACTCCCTGCTGCAATCCTGGCTTGTAATTAACAGTTTTAGGCAGTTTTTACAAACAAATGACTGGCTTCTAACCAGAGTATCATAGGTTGAGAACAGCTTACTGTGTGATTCATGCAGAGCTTGGAGGGGGTGTGTAAAGCTTCTGCCAATTACAAGCAGTGCTGCACATTCCAGCCTCTTGCCGACAGACACGACAGAGGAAAGATAAGATTTATTACAGAGACAGTGCAACTAGAAAAGGTTGCAGTAAGACAGACCACATCAGAACAGGTATAGGAACTTATAGAATAGAAAAAAATAGGGCTCAAAATTTTGTTACAGAGTCTCTTTAAAGTCTGATAACCACTGCACCTGCGTTGCAGTGTCCTCGCTCCCGGCGAGGTTACCAGAAGTGTACTGTATAGGCACAGACTATACTGGGATTGTGCTATACACTCCTGGTGACATCAGCGGGGCGAGGACACGGCAACGCAGGTGCAGTGGTTTTCAGACTTTAAAGTCTGAAATTTCAGAAGTGAACCAGAGATTGGGCCAGGGCATCGGTGAGTGGATGCATGGGGACAGGACATCTGCGGAGGACCATTAGAAACCCCAGGTAAGTTCAACTCCTTTTCCCCTGAGCCCCCCTACAGTATGCCTTTAAATTAATTAACACATTGAGCACTAGTGATTGTCAAATGAGATGCAACTAGTTCAGATTTGATGCAGGATTATGTATTGTGCCAATGGAGCAAATGGATCGCGATTGGTCCAGTGTAGCTTTTCCCAGAACTCCGCTTTCTCCACAGACAAGCATGTTCCCAGCCTTATGTAAAGCTGATTAGATGCTTTCACTTTCCTTCTAGACACATTGGTTTTGGAGAGGGAGGGGGGGTGAGAACTTTTTAGCTCTTCTACAAGGTAAACTTTAATACATTTTTGGGGGGTATAACTAGGGATTCCCAAGGGTATACACAAGTCTTTTCAGAACAGGATATTTCACAGAGCTGCACCTTGTGGGTAAATGAGCAATACACAGAGGGTGAGCAGCTGTAGTGCATTATGCAGAAAGGGGCTACCAGAGACGGGACAAGGTCCTCTAGTACCCAAGGCTGAGACAGCAAAGTGCGCCCCTCCATCCATCACACACTGATTGCTATTAGACTAAGAGGTGCCACAGGGTCCACAATCTCCCCAACACCTTAATATCTAGTTATCTGGCTTGCAGTCACTGCCATGTATCCCTTTTATTATTTCTTTCTGCTTCAAACACAATTAGGAATGACAGCTGAATGAATTCTGCGCCCCCTCCTACACTGCGCCCTGAGGCTGGAGCCTCTCCAGCCTATGCCTCGGCCCAGCCCTGGGGGCTACTATGAAGTGCCTGATGTGACCACCTGCAATGGAGAATATAGATATACAGACAATTGCCAACAACCAATCTCCAAAATCATTGTCAAAGCCTGGAAAATAAATGGATGGATATACCAGCCATCATTACATGCATATGTACAATTCTGGTAATAAAAAAAAAAAAAAAAAAAAAAAAAAAAATTTTAACAACCAACTTGTGTTAGGCTAGATAATATCAATTTATAAAGCACCAACATATTCCAGTACTTATCCGTTAGCCGGGCGCATCCTCTAGGTGGCGACAAAACTCCACCAGAGTTACATCTTTCCCTACTATCCATGTCGGCCTGGACAGGGAATAGTAATTAGCGCCACCTGCCGGATGCGCCCGGCTAACGGATAAGTACCCATATTCCACATGTGGTATAATATAAGAAGCATGGGATACATAGACAATGGTAAAATATACAAAGCACAGAACTGATACAAATTATTGAAAACAAAAAAATCTGTAACAAATAAGACAAAAAGGGTGAGCACCCTGCCCTTGCAAGCTTACAATCTAAATATAAATCTGATCTCCCCTAATGTAGGCTCCAAATTAAACATTGTTTGGTGTGTACCAGGCCTAATGTGACATCCTGAGATAACTTGTTCAAAAAGGGGTTAAGTATCAGGGATGTGTGATCAGCTGAGATTCAGTGTGCAGAGGTGTTAAACCAGACCTGAGCACAGAACTTCCTCTCTGCTCTAAACTATAAACAACATCATAACATTTAAAGAGAAACATTTGTTACAGCTGATACAAATCCTGCAATAAATCTGCCATTTGTCTACCTCTGGCTTTCATAGAAGCAGACATAGGGTTAACATCCTGTGTTCACAAATTAGCTGCTCTGCCATGGCAGAGGAGATTCTTGAGCAGACACAGCTGAGAGATCAAATTTGCAGTTAGATTAGTCAGAGATGGGGCGGGGGGCAGGCTCTTAGAATTAGGCTAATTGTCACTAATTATCAATTAGTTTATCCAATCTTATCATTTCATTGTGATATAAGGGAGCTGCCTAAATTACTCATTCACTATATTCACTCACTACATAGGGTATCATTCATGAAGGTGCATGCGGAAACTGAAATGTGTGCGTGAATTCTCCGCTAGCGGTATATTTCCGTTTTCGTGAGAATTCATAAATTTTTTCCGCCTGACGGAGTGAGTGCGGAGGAGTGCGGTGTTAAAGGGATAAGTGGGTGATAATTAGTCGGTGAAATGGCGGTGTTTGGCGGTCAGAGCGTTATTTAGCGGTGTTTTCCCGCCTACTTATCTGGCAACAAGGGTGGTTTCTGGGTAATATTGGGTGTGTCTTCAGTGACGTATGTCCTATTTCCCGCAACAGTATACCGGATGTTCGTCAGGCGAGGTGCGAGTGTTATAAATAACGCTATTTATGTATCACCACTAGATGGTGCTCTTCACACTAGTTGTTATGCAGAGGATTTAAGCATTATAATCCACTTGAACACCGTGCATAAGTATAGGGTAGTGGGTAAGGAAATGCCCTTTGATGCATGTAGTTGTAGGTTCAAGACTGAGGCTTTTTATTTATTTTTTTTTTTTTAAAAACCAAAAAGGTGTGCAGGTCTTTAATTTATAAAAAAATGTAATTGTATATAAACTAATTGTGGTTTGATGTCGCTAAAGTTTATATTTTTTAATATCCAACGTGTATATCGCCCAGGAAACCTAAAATGCACTGTGGTTATATTACAATAAAGTTGTAAAAATGAAGTGGGGACGAAGAATGAGGCCAGAGGCAAAAAAATTCCTGCAAGCTGACCAAAAATAGCAGTGATTAGCCAGCGAAGATAATTATTTCAAACTAATGATTATTTATCTTCAGCTTGCAGCCACTTCCTTGAATCTGACCTTATGTTGCATCCCCAGTTCCTTTTTATAACGTTAGAGTCATATCACAAGAGTGCAGTTTTGTTTGCCTGCACGTTATACACTTCTGATATTTACAGCACTATTAAACTCCCGCTTTATTACTCAATAATCAACCCAAAAAAAAAATAAATAAATAAGTATACAGGATTCGAACACCAAAAACCTACTTGCAAACCCATTCCTTTTCGACTGTGCCACAACACTATAGATGGATAGCATTGCTTCACCAACGGTATTTACTTTTACCAGTAATACGGTAGCCATGCACCATAATGTTACTGTCCAAAACGAAAAATAGCCTTTTACATGTAATTGAGTGTAGACGATTTTTATTCGGCAGGTATGTGCACCATTTGTAGGTCATCCACAATTACCATGCACTGTGCAAGAACACACACACACAAAAGGGATAGGTCCGAAATGATTTTGAACAGATAGCAATGTTATGATCGGAAACCACATATCAATTTACACTTACCAAGGAGCCAACCACCGGTCAATTGTGCATTTTGATACGCATCATATATTGCGCTATGCTTCAAGATATGCGCATCATGACAGGAGCCAGGGAACCCAGTGACAACATTCATAATTACCATGTCTGAATCCACAATCACCTGCATATTCATAGAATGATAACTTTTTCTGTTACGATAAATGTGCTCTTTGTTTTTTGGGCAATTAAATGCTACATGAGTGCAATCAATTGCACCCATAACATTAGGAAAGCCACCAAGCCGATAGAATTTACACTTGACATCATCCCACTCATTACGGGAATTAGCCATTTGTATATGATATGTAGCAAGAGCACAAATGGCATTTATCACTTCCGTCAATACTCGGGAACAGGTGGCCTGTGACATACCAACGATGTCGCCACAAACCTGCTGATATGATCCTTTGCCTAGAAAATGCAAGACAGTCAGCAATTTCACAACACCTGACACTGGTCTCCCACGCATATTTCGCTTTTCTAACTGAGGACCAATTAAGCTATACAGGTAGTATATTAATCCCCGTGACAAACGAAACTTCAACACCACCTCACTGTCTGTAAAATCATCTAGCTCGGTGCGTGGACGGAAAACACGGGGTGCTATCGTGACAACCCTTCTCCTGTCTCTCCTTCTCCTCTGCATCCTCAAAAACTCCATAACATTTAATTCAAATGGCTCCATTTTCCGCCTGTCAGACCATGCGATGCACAATAACGCCAGCTCCTTGTAGGTGATAATGGGGCGGAAATTTACGCATTGACACGCCCCCTTTTTGCGTTCATGAATACACATTTGGAACATTTTGCCGACACAACATACCGATATTTACCGCTATACTCCCGCACTATTACCGCTATGCGGAAAACCAACGCACACATTCTATGAATGCACTTTCCTCAACCTCTGGCCGGGAAAATATGCAATTTGAAGTTACCGCAGGCGGTAACGCTTTATGAATGATACCCATAGATTTGGTAAATCTAGATGAAAAATATTGGATCATTAGTGGCCACCTTAACATATCTAAAAGCACACAGTGGTCATCCATTTTCCTTCTGCCCTGTGCAAGAGTTCAGGTCAACTTAAATCATGAGTACCACCAGTGACACCTGCTATGGACTATGCCAGGAGGAGATAACTGAGGACCAGGAACAGCAGTGAGATCACATGTGATGGACTCAGCAGTAGAATGTCACTAGGGATCCCGCAGATAAGGGGATCCCTGTAATGACAAGCACAGAAAGTGAAATCAGTGGGTGCATGGAAGCCATAGCTCGTGAGTAATAAGAAGCGTCAGCAGAGGGAAGCGGAAGCCCCGGGCAAGATCCAGCATCTGCTGCCTTGCCTGCCTATAGAGGGATGCGGGGCAAAACACACACACACACTTTTAAGGTGACCATACATCAGAGGACCATAGAGGAATGCGGGGCAGCACACAGGAGGCTGCCAGCACACGCTGAATGCATAGAAGCAGTGCGCGATACACCACACCCCCTGACATTCAATAAGGTCAAGTTCATGGGCTCCCCACTAATGACAGCAGCAGCCATAGAGACGTGCTCTCGCTGTGCGCTCCCACACATCGACATATATTACATTACATGCAATGCATATCTGTATGGTGCCCCTGCTCACACCTCCCTGCTCCCCGGTGACATGTCACCGCCCCGGGGAATGGCTGACCCCGCGTGTCACTCACCGGCCATGGCTGTGCTTCTGCTGTACGGAGCGCTGCTGCTATGAACGATCCACTACGCGGTTCCGGTTAGCCGCTTACCTCCTCCCCTGTACAGATGCTGCCGCTCATAGTACCGCCCAATGGCTGCCTCTTTTATACACGACCTGTCACATGACCTGACCCCGCCCCCAGCCATTCACCGCCACCGTGCAGTGCAGAGTCCCCGGTATGAGCGCTGCAGGGACCGTCATTAGTGAGGGGATTTCCCTGGTTATGTGTCACGTGGGGCTGCTGCTTCCAATATAATGTCACGCTGGAAGTGTAGAATAGGTGCCATGAATAAAATGCAGTATGTTGTTATTGGTCCATCTGCATTCTGCAGAGGTGGGCTGGAAATGGGCGGCAGGAACGTGAACGTGCGAGGCATGACATCCATCTTCATAGATCAGCATGTTCATAGGCTTCATTTCTGTACAGGGAGATTTCCACTCCGAAGTAACACATTTTAAGGCCTCAATTCACTAAACTTAAAGGGACACTTAAGTCAAACAAAAAAAATGAGTTTTACTCACCTGGGGCTTCCAATAGCCCCCTGCAGCTGTCCGGTGCCCTCGCCGTCTCCCTCCGATCCTCCTGGCCCCGCCGGCAGCCACTTCCTGTTTCGGTGACAGGAGCTGACAGGCTGGGGACGCGAGTGATTCTTCGCGTTCCTGGCCACAATAGCGGCATCTATGCTGCTATAGCATATATCATATACCATATAGCAGCATAGAGGGTGCTAATGTGTCTGGGAACCAGTGTTGCCAACCGCCCGTAAATTTATGGGCAGCCCGTAAATTTGTATACAAATTAAGCTGCCCGTGAATTCCTTAAGGAATTCAGCAGCGTCCGTAAAAGGGCGGCCAATCGGCCGCCCGCTCTGTTGCAGGACAGCAGCGCAGTGGAGGAAGAGTTGTGGGCAGCGGTGGAGAAGGGGGGCAATCTCCCCCCCCCCCCTTCTCTCACCTTACTGCTCTCCCTCCCTCGCTGACTGTCCCCCTCCGACGAGTGACTGGCAGTGGCGCTTGGCAGCGGGCGGGACTTTCCTTCCGTCTTGCTCCTGCGCCGGAAGTTCTTCTGGTCTGGACCAGACCAGAGTAGCGGCAGATCATCCCGCGCCGGCGACGAGAGAAGACGCAGGTAAGTTCCGCTCGCTGCCGCCTGCCACTGCCAGTCACTCGTCTACTGGGCACATATACATCTGGCTACATCTACTGGGGACATATACATCTGGCTACATCTACTGTGGACATATACATCTGGCTACATCTACTGGGGACATATACATCTGGCTACATCTACTGGGGACATATACATCTGGCTACATCTACCCGGCACATATACATCTGGCTACATCTACTGGGCACATATACATCTGGCTACATCTACTGGGCACATATATACCTCTGGCTACATCTACTGGGCACATATACATCTGGCTACATCTACTGGGCACATATACATCTGGCTACATCTACTGGGCACATATAACCCTGGCTACATCTACTGGGCACATATAACCCTGGCTACATCTACTGGGCACATATAATCCTGGCTACATCTACTGGGCACATATACCTCTGGCTACATCTACTGGGCACATATAACCCTGGATACATCTACTGGGCACATATACCCCCTGGCTACGTCTACTGGGCACATATAACCCTGCCTACATATACTGGGGACATATACCTCTGGCTACATATACTGGGCACATATATCTGCTGGTTACATATACTGAGGACACTGGCTGTTTGCCATTATGTGCATTTACTGGTGAAAAGCTGTCTCTTAGGTGCATTTACTGGTGAAAAGCTGTCTCTTATGTGCATTTACTGGTGAAAAGCTGTCTCTTATTATGTGCATTTACTGGTGAAATGCTGTCTCTTATATGTGCATTTACTGGTGCAAAGCTGTCTCTTATTATGTGCATTTACTGGTGCAAAGCTGTCTCTTATTATGTGCATTTACTGGTGAAAAGCTGTCTCTTATGTTCATTTACTGGGGAAAAGCTAGCTCTCATTACGTGCATTTACTGGTGAAAAGCTGTCTCTCATTACGTGCATTTACTGGTGAAAAGCTGTCTCTCATTACGTGCATTCACTGGTGAAAAGCTGTCTGTCATTACGTGCATTTACTGGTGAAAGGTGGTCTCTTATGTGCATTTACTGGTGAAAAGCTGTCTGTCATTACGTGCATTTACTGGTGAAAGGCGGTCTCTTATGTGCATTTACTGGTGAAAAGCTATCTGTCATTACGTGCATTTACTGGTGAAAGGCTGTCTCTTATGTGCATTTACTGGTGAAACGCTGTCTCTCATTATGTGCATTTACTTGCCGTGCCCACTTTAGTCGCCGCAAATTTCCTCGAACATGTTGCCCCCTACCCATTTGACTGCCCCCTCATATGTGCCAGTCTAGAACCGGCCCTGTACCCCTGCCTACATATACTGGGCACATATACCCCTGGCTACCTGTTCTGGGGACATCTCTCCCCCTGGCTACCTGTTCTGGGGACATCTATACCCCTGGCCACCTATTCTGGGGACACCTATAGACCTGGGGCTACCTATTTTTGGGGAACCACTGTTGTCAATTTAAATGTATTTTGGAAGAACCTCTGCCAGATTACGTGGATTTTTGGTGAAATGCTGTAAGATTACATGTATTTTGGGGGAAGGGGGGGGAACACTATGGCAGAGCTCAAACTTCCCTGGCAGACCTTTCACAGCAATATTAAAATCATGTATATTTGGCCCCACCCATGACCACGCCGACATTCTGTTCCGTGGCCACGCCCATTTTTCGGTGCACCGCGCTTAGCGCGGCGCAGGGTGTTTTGTCAGTAAAAAAAAATCTTTTGTCAGTAAGTTTTTAGGTATTTGTCAGTAAAAAATAACGTGAAAGGTTGGCAACACTGCTGGGAACGCGAAGAATCACTCGCGTCCCCAGCCTGTCAGCTCCTGTCACCGAAACAGGAAGTGGCTGCCGGTGAGTCCAGGAGGATCGGAGGGAGACGGCGAGGGTACCGGACAGCTGCAGGGGGCTATTGGAAGCCCTAGGTGAGTAAAACTCATTTTTTTTGTTTGACTTAACTGTCCCTTTAAATCCTGTCTTTAATAACTCTTCAGAGCTGTTTTACAGTTATCACAATTATATCACCATGGTGATAACTGTAAAACAGCTCAGAAGAGTTATTAAAGACAGGAGTCAAGCTTAGTGAATTGAGGCCAATGCTTGTAAGAGGACTAATATTTCTTCCTGAATCATATAATACAGTCAATGAGATGCAAGTAATTGCGAGTTTGGTGAAAACTTGCATATACTAATTGTAAGGCAAAGTTTGCATGTTGAAACTACCAATCAAATTCTACAAGAGCTGCATCTGATTGGTCCATTTTCAAGCTGTATACATTTCCGTAAATTTAGCGTAAAAAATGCATTAGCTTGGAAATACTTGCATCTCGTTGACCATTTCTAGTGTTTATACTACCAGATAGTGTTAAAGAGAACTTGAGAGGCATATGGAGGCTGCCATATTTATCTCCTTTTTAAGAGTACTTGAGGTTAAATTGAAAGAGCGTGTCTGAATGAGGACAGATGAGGATGTGGCAGGGTTGAATACTGTCCTGACATCTTTTGGCCCCTTCTTGGCAGGGCAGTGGCGGCCATGTTTCCAGAGACTAATTTACTCTGTTAAGTTAGCTTCAGGTACTCTTTAAGGCCCTATTTACACTTAGGCCGGATCCACACTTTAAGCACTTTTGTGAGCTCTTGCGTTGCTTGCTACGCACTTGTTAAAAAATCGCCCCATTCACTTTCATTAAAATCGCAGTAAAAATAGTCGCGACTGCGTACGTTTTTCTGTGTACACGATCATCGTGATTTGTACACGATTCTTACCGCGATTTTAATGAAAGTGAATGGGAGCGATTTTTTAACAAGTGCTCGGCAAGCGCTAATCAAACGCAAGCTCTCACAAAAGGGCTTATAGTGTGGATCCGACCTTAAAGGAAAGGTCTGAGGTGATTAAAAAGCAAAAATCTACTTACCTGGGGCTTCATCCAGCTCCTTGCAGCTGTCCTGTGCCCTTGTCAGAGCTCCACTTCCCACCGGTGGCCTGGGTTCCCCTCCGTTACAACATGTCTCCTGCACTTCAGCGTGCGGCTCACGTTGTCACGATAACGTCATACGGACTGTACTGCGCAGGTGCAGTAGTTCTGCGCCTGCGCAGTACAGTCCGGATGATGTCAGTGTGACTCCGTTAACTGCACACAAAGGCACAAGGCGATGCCAGGTCGGTGTGTACACCGGAGGGGACCGGGAGCCACCGGAGCTGCGGGGAGGGAACAGGTCGGGTGCCAGGTACTGGAGGAAGCCCCAGGTAAGTAGATTTTTGCTTTTTAATCATCCTGGACCTTTCCTTTAATGCATTGCGTCGTGGTGCATCCTGTTTGCCAAAATGGAAGGCAACGCAACTCAATGCATTAGGTGTAAATAGGGCCTTAACAATACCAGATGTCTGGCTGTCCTGCTGAACTTTCTGGTATCAGTAGTGATTAAATCACACACTTGGAACACGCAGTCTAGTCAGAGTACCTGATCAGCAAGCTTTTAAATATTAGGGCCCTTTAACACAGTTATGGACTATATCATCGTGTTTCAATGCAATGATATTCATATGGGACTTTTTACAATACGTGTAGTGCGGTGGGTTCCATTGGGGTAAAGGACACCATGCTGGGCGTTCACCTGGTAACATGCGTTTACAGTGGCAGTGAAAAATACTTTCATTGTACTATGCTTCACAGCATAGTCTCACCGCATGTCTAACGCGTGGTGTAACTTTTTGGTTGCATTGCAATCAGGGCTGTGGAGTCAAAGTCGAGGAGTCGGAGCAATTTTAGGTACATGGAGTTGGAGTCGGTGGTCTCATAAACTGATAAACTGAGGAGTTGGAGTTGGATGATATTTGTACCCACTCCATAGCCCTGCAAGGTCTGTGCCATCAAGGAGTTGGAGGAGCAATTTTGGGTACCTGGAGTCAGAGTCGGTGGTTTCATAAACTGCGGAGTCAAAATTGGATGATTTTTGTACCGACTCCACAGCTCTGGTTGCAATGCTAATAATGCAACCTGCACAGTGTGAGAGGGCCAGAGGTAGAGGCTCAGCAGGACAGCCAGGCAATATGCCTTGTTTAAAAGGAAATACCTAAATGTCCACCTCCATATTCCTCTCACTTCAGGTGTGCTTTTTCAAGCTATGTTGTTCGAAACAACTGTTAGGGCTTGTTCACACCTAGGGTGTTATTTTGCTATTTTTTAAGCGCCGGCGATTTTGAAATTTGCTTGTGCAATGAATCCTTATGGGACTGTTCTTATCTGCGCGTTTCGTCAGCTTTCCACTGACCAAAGCGCTGCCTGCGCTATTTTTGGGGCGATTTTGTTACTATGGAATGTATAGGAAAAACGCAAAACGTGCACAAAATCGCTTTTGGGGTGATTGTGTTTGCGCTTTTAAGAATAAATACAATGGCCTCAATTCACTAAGATCATGCTGGAGATAATAAGGCAAGAGAAAACTTACCTTCACACAGTAAGGCCTGGAACCCACTAAAAAATACGCAAACGCAAAACGCAACCGCTAACGTTTTGTCTGAGCGGTTTGCAAGCGGATTCATGCGCGTTTTGGGTTGTGTTTTGCAACATTGTATTTTTTTCCCCAGCGGGTGCCTAGCGTTTTGCGTTTTGCGTTTTTATCCTGATTGGCCCTGTGAATTATTTTTCATTTTGTTACAGTGTGCTGAACCGCAAAACGCTAGCAGAACCGCTCAGTTTAGGTTTTGCTGAGCGTTTCTGCTAGCGTTTCAATACTTTACATTGAAGCGCTACGCTCCCAAAATGCTGCATGTCCTGCGTTTGCGTTTCTGGGAAACGCAAACGCTCCTGTGGAAGTTGCCCCATCCATTAACATCAGCTGAGCGTTTTGGCAAAACGCTAGCGTATCGCAGCGCTGCCAAAATGCTCAAAAAACCGCTCTTGTGGGTTCCAGCCCTTAGAGAGTTATCTTCTCTTCATTCCTTACGTTACCTCTTCTGTAGTTCATTTACCTCCTCTGTAGTTATTTTCACATGCAGTTAAAGAACAGCCTGTCTTTAACTCTGGAGTTGTTTAACCCTCCTGGCGGTTTGCAAAAAAATCGCCAGGGGGCAGCAAATCTTTTTTTTTAAATTTTTTTTTTTTTTTTTCATGTAGCGAGACAAAGTCTCGCTACATGATAGCCGCTGCTCAGCGGCATCCCCCAAGCCCCTCCGATCGCCGCCGGCGATCGGAGATCCGGAGATCCCGTTCAAAGAACGGGATCTCCTGGAGGGCTTCCCCCGTCGCCATGGCGACGGGCGGGATGACGTCACCGACGTCATCGACGTCGTGACGTCAGAGGGGACTCCGATCTGCCCCATAGCGCTGCCTGGCACTGATTGGCCAGGCAGCGCACGGGGTCTGGGGGGGGGGGGCGGCCGCGGCGAGAGGAATTGCGGCGGATCGGCGGGTAGCGGCGGCGATCGGGCACTGCACGCAGCTAGCAAAGTGCTAGCTGCGTGCAGCAAAAAAAAAATTATGCAAATCGGCCCAGCGGGGCCTGAGCGGTGCCTTCCGGCGGCATAGCCCGAACTCAGTTCGGGCTTACCGCCAGGAAGGTTAAAGGATTAAAGAGTTAACTTAAAGACAGAAGAGTTAACTTTAGGTTTGCCTGAGGTAAAATGTTTCCTGAATACTACATGCCTTATCACCATGGTAACATTATTAAAGACAGGAGATAAGCTTAGTGAATTGAGGCCATTGTATTTATTATTTTCCGGGTCAAAGAGTTCACTTTCTGACTTGTGTCAGGGAGTGAAAAAAGAAATCGCTCTGCAAAAGCGCTTTGAAAAATGCTTTACACAAAATCATAGCGCGCAGTTAAGTGCCGGGAGGGGGAAAGAAATCACTCTCAAAATCGCAAAATGCGTCCATCTGTAATTTCGATTTTAGATGTGAACAAAGCCTCAGTGGTTGTTACAGGCAGCAGTTTTGCAATGATCCTTGTGTAGACATGCTGCTTGGCTTCCAGCTGACCTGTCTATTAGGATAACCAGGAGGCAGCCCACTGCGAATTTCAACAGAAAGGACAATAGAGGTCAGTAAGTGATCCAACACAATGGAACAGCTATAGTGGAGACACTATGACGCAGGAAATTATAAAGTATGTCCGTAGCTGAACTCTGATATTAATGCTTATATACAAAAAGGGTGCCGAAGAAATTTGGACATCCAAAATCCCGATAGTAACATATCTGTAGATTTACCAATATTCTACTATTTCAACAATTGCTAAACATTGGAAAAAATACAGATATTTTACTACAGCTAAATACAACTCACACTGAACCTTCCCACTACAGATTCCTAACCTTAACCATCTCCCTCCCTGGCTAACCTTAATAACCTCACTAAACAGCTAACCTTAATAACCCCACTAAACAGCTAACCTTATCCATCCCCTCTCCCCGGACAAAGTAAATTACCCAGAACCACTCATGGCTAACCTTAATAACTCCACTAAACAGCTAACCTTAGCCACTCACCCACGGCTAACTTTAATAACCTCCCCACCATGGCTGACTGGCCTTACTCCCCCCCACAGATAATCTTAATGACCCCCTGTAGCTTAACCTTAACCCCCCATGGTTAATCTTAGCCGCCCACGCTGCCACCAATCTGCATGACAAAAACCTGCAACCGCCATAGGCGCTCATAGAAAAAAATCAAATAAATGCCAGGTGCCGGGGCTTTGGGCACCCAAATCTCCTCCCCCCCCCCCCCCCCCCCCATCCAATTGCCATTATTTTCTATTGGCGCCTATGGCAGCGCCCAAAATTCCACCACTATAAATCTTAGGTAGGTATGAGCAGCAGCATTCCAGGCACTGGTCCAGACTTTGCGGGTTCTGCCCGCAATCTGGAAGGCTGAAAAATGCTGTCAAATTTGTGATCTAGTTTTCAATCAAACTCTATGGCGTAATTTCTGTTTAAATTGGAAAGTTCCAAAACCTACAAAATTTCCTATTGATGTGAGCATTGCTTGTGGGGACATGTAAATAAAAATAAACATACCTTGTTAATTGCTTTTAGAGTTTTTGTGGGAAAATTCATTTTTAAACTAAAACAAGTTTTCACGCACAGTTTAAAAAAGGTCCCCTATGAAGGTTGGCTTTTGAGTAGTACTGACCCACATGGTCCATAAGATTGGAGGTAGAACCTTCCCTTCCCAGCTATAGTAACTGGAGGACTTGCTATAGTTGATAAACTCCATGTTAGGCCAGGGTCACACTTATCAGAATCGCATGAGTTTTCCCCATAGAACATAGTAGAAAACTCATGTGATTCCACCTAGTGTGAGTGACCCTGGCTTTAGGCTGGTTTCACAGTGGGACGTTAAAGTCCCACGTTACAGCAGCCAGTAACACAGCCTAACTCACAGCACTGTAAAATCAATGTGCTGTTCCCAGAGCACACGTTGTGTTAGGGTATAACGCTGCACGTTAAATGAAAGTGCAGCATGCTGTAGTTATACCCCTATCGTGCTGCGTTAGATTGTTTGCGCATGCTCAGTGACTAGCCACATGGCTAATTAATATTCACTGCACTGTGGTGCATCGTGGTGGAACTGTAGTGTTGTCCGGATCATGAACAAATCGTTTATTTGATCCGGATCTTTTTTGTGAGTCGAATCATCCGGATCATCACAATGAAAAATTCAGTTCACAGTGGATGTCTGTCTGGAAGAAACAGGAACATACAGAATGTACAGTGCATGGAAAGTCCTGTCCTGCTAGTCATTTCACCCCCAGTCTGCTTCCCTAGGAAAATGATTCAAATGATTTGGTTCAAAGATCCGGATCTTTTCAATGATCCGATTCGAATGATCCAAATCCTTAAAAAGATCCGGCCTTCCCATCACTATCCTGGAGCTGCTGCTTTGAGAGCTGCATAATGCGGCTCAATCTGGCGTCCAACTTCAACACCACCACGCATTGTGTTAGGGGCACGTTATGCGACCTCAACGTCCCCTAAAACGCAACGTCTTGGTGTGTAAGTAGCCTTATGGGAGTTACTTGGCTATATTAATTGCAGGGTTTTCTGTAGCTGTTTAACTCCTGCTGCACATAAAAGGTGTACATTTCTGATTCAGCCCAGTCCTGTCTTCATGTTTCAATTTTAAATTCAGTTTTCTATGGGTGTGTTCACACATACAGAATGTACGTTTCCGGTCCAGCCAGATAAAACTGATAGAAAACTGATGCAAAACTGATGCAAAACTGACAGGACAGGACTGGACTGGACTGGATGGGAAATGTACAGATTTGTGTGAACTAAGCCGTAGCAATACATGATTCAGAAGATTTGGGGTATCCTGGGGGAGGGGACCAGCGCTTCCTCCCTCTAGAAAGTACCCTTTGTTCAAGGCTAGAGACAAGAGGCTCATCCACACCTCCGCTGTCCAGGAAGAGCTGTGGTAACTACTCCAAAGCATGTAGTCGGCCCCAGAAGATGACTTGTGGTGGAATCTGGAAGCGCCATTAAAGGGACATTTAAGCCAGGAATTAAAAATCAGTTTTACTTTCCTGGGGCTTCTACCAGCCCTCTCCAGCCGTCCCGTGTCCTCACAGTCACGGAGCCTCCGGTACCCCGCCGCCAGCTAGTTTGATTTTCGCTGACAGGCCTGGCCATGCGTATTTTTCTTCACCTTCCTGTCTGCAATAGCGTCCGGCGACGGGAACATGAAGAAGGATATGCGTGGCCACCCCTGTGTAGGCACAGAAAGCCCGCCGGCTCCCTATCAGGGACTGTCAGCCAAAATGGACTGGAGGCTCCATGAGTGACTGCGAGGGCAGGGGACGGCCGGAGGGGGCTGGTAGAAGCCCCAGGAAAGTAAAACTTTTTTTATTCCTGGCTTAACCCTCCTGGCGGTTAATTTTTTTTGCCATATAGGCAAAAATCCTTTTTTTTTTTTTTTTGTTTTTTTTGTTTCATGTAAAGCTACCAGAGTGGTAGCTACATGAAACACCACTAGAGGGCGCATGTGTCCCTCTAGTGCGATCGTCGCCGGCATCAATAGCAAACAGGGGAATGCGTATATAACGCGCTCCCCTGTTTGGCTTCTCCTGTCGCCATGGCGATGATCGGAATGACGTCATGGACGTCAGCCGACGTCCTGACGTCAGACGCCTCCGATCCAGCCCATAGCGCTGCCTGGAACTCATTGGTCCGGGCAGCGCAGGGCTCTGGTGGGGGGGGGGCCCTCTTGCGCCGCTGCGTGCGGGCGATCACCGCAGAGCGGCGGCGATCAAGCTGTACGCGCGGCTAGCAAAGTGCTAACTGCGCGTACAGCATTTTAAATGGAGCAAATCGCCCCACCAGGGGCTGAGATATCTTCCTGCGTGGCATAGCCCGAGCTCAGCTCGGGCTTACCGCCAGGAAGGTTGAGTGTCCCTTTAAAGAGAACCCCCAGATGTCTGCATTCCCACTGTAGAATAAGCATAGGAATTTATTAGAACCCATTAACCATTCCCATGAAGCGTTAAAAGTAAAAAAACAAAAAGGAAAAAAAGATTCTGTTTTAAAAATGTTAACAATAAATACTAACTTTTACTTAATGAACTGCCATCATTCTTTATGATCTTGATTGAATTCTTCCCAACTAACGTCCGCTCTCTTGAAGTATGACTCGGGTTTCCTTTAAGGCTTATGTTCTTATGTGTTTAAGCACATTTATTAAATAAATCTCCTTAGCACCTTACGGTGTGCGGCTCGATTATTTCTGTCTGTGGGATGGGCTGGCGGCCCTTGGTGGCACACCTGGAAGTGTGAGGACTTGGTCTGGATAGCCTGAGTAGAGCTGCTTTTCTTTTCTAACCTCAAATAGCTGAACTTTTATGACCTTGAAAACAGCACCCTGTGTAGTGTGTTTTTACATATGGGCACTTTTCCTCTAGGTAGCGAGAGCTCAAGGGCAATCGCCGCCATGTGTTGCAATAACGCTACCTTCAATTTCCACTGCTGTGATTTTTTTTTCTGCAATTGCGTCACAATCCGTCAGCACGCAACAACACCGAAAATCGCACCTGCTGGCAATTGCAATTCTGGACAAACGAATCGCGCTAGTGGAAAAACAGCACTGCAATTTACATGTTAATCGCAGTACCGTTGCAAAACGTCCGCAACCCACTTTTAAAGGGGATTGCAGCTTAGTGGAAAAAGGCCCTACTGTACAATACAGGAGCTTTTGTTACTTACAATCAACCAGTGGATTAATCCACTGACTGGCTGCAGGTTTTCACACTTGGATTTGCCAGTTTCTATTAGAAATACTATGGAATGACTGTGTTTTATCTGTACATAAAACAAAGTAAACAAGCTGAAATAATGAGAGAGAAAGAGAAACAGTGACCAAAGATTGAACTTCATTCCAATCAGTAGCTGATACCCCCTTTCCTATGAGAGATCTTTTTCTCAAAATGGATCATTAGGGGGCTCTGTATGGCTGATATTGTATTGAAACCCCTCCCACAGTGTGATGTCAGGACCATGGTTCTGACATCACACTGTGGGAGCCTTGTTGCATTGCGGGAAATAACAGCTGTTTCCAACTGCCAAAAAAGCAAGCAGCAGCTACTTCTACTGACATCACCCGCCAGCAGTAAAAATGTTACCATATGATAAATGTCAGAATGTAAATTAGGGAGAGGAAAGATTTTACAATGGGAAAACACTGACTAAATCATCTATACATAATTATTGCAAAAATTAAACACTTTTGTTCATTACGTTATTTTCCCTTGAGTTCCTCTTTAATCCTTGCAATACAGACCTAAACGGAAAGCAGAAAAAAATTGTAACAGTTATTAATGTTCTGGTGTGTTTATAAACTGCCACTCCCATCCTGGTGAAACATGAAGTGGCTGAGCAAGACTTTGAGAATAAATCGTTTCTAGGCCTGTGTGCACATTACTGCTGTACACGCTGTCAACAGGTACAAGTGAAAGCATCACTGTTGCTCTGTGGGCAAAGGGACAGTGAAAAAAAACATTTGAGATCTGCATTTACTTTATTGAGCAGTTAAGATCTGCAGTATTGTCCGCAGAACTCCAGTAGTTTTTTTATTCCTAGTAGAAGTAACATAGTCTTCAGTGTCATGTTATCAGTGCTATATAAGCCATATGGGCATAGATAAGCTTTGTTATCGCCAAGGGCTTTTAATAGCATCAGTCTCAGTGATTGACACACACATACAAAGCTTTTCACCTTTACTTTGAGGCCAGCTTTCAAAAGCCCAATAATCCACCGCATGAAATCCACATCTCAGCCATCAGCTTAGCTGACAATACCTCTAGATAGGGCTTGGCTGAAGCTAGCTAGGATCATACTTTGCATTTGTGGTGAGTGAAAGAAAGAGAGAGAGAGTGAGTTATGCTGGGAAGACACAATGGACTTGATTCACTAATAGCATGCCTTATCAAAGTTAACACGCCTTATCACAGTAGCATTGCGGGGGGCTCAGGACAGGACCAGTGGAGCTCTTGTCATTGCCAATTTGCTACTCTGATAAGGCGTGTTAACTTTGATAAGATGTGTTATCTCTGATAAGGCATGCTATTTCAGTGAATCAAGCCCAATGAGTTGTTTTGGCAGATAGATGGCTCAATAGATAATTTCCGACAGGTCTGATCTGATTTCGATAACCTTTCTAATCAATTTTCTCATAGAAGTGAATGGAAGTCGATCAGAAAAATGAACAGACAATCAATCAGACAGTAACTCTGCCAAAAAAACTCATTGTGTATTTCCAGTATTAAGGAGTCCATACATCAGACGATGTATGGGCAGATCGACCAAGAGACAGATCTCTCTCTGATTAGACCGCAGGACGATTCCTGATCACTTTCAGCGCAAAATCTCTTGGGAATCGGCCTTGTGATTGCCAGCCTCGGTGCTGTCCCCCGCCCCCAATGTAATACATGCCCCCTGGTGCCTCGTGCAGTATACTTTACCTGTCGGTGTCTGCCACTAGCTCCCGCTATGTTTTCCATGCACATATACGTGCCCCTACATGGTTGTCAGTGTATATGTGGTCGCGTGCTATGTCACACGTGCTCATGTTTCACTGGCAACCACATGGGGTGTGTGTATGTGCACGGAAGGCGAAGCTAGAGGTGGACACCAACAGGTAACGTATACTGTACGGGGGCATCAAGGCACATTTTACACTAGGGGGATAACGCTGGAGATTCTGTCTCGTTCATCGCTGATCTCGACATCGCACACCATTACTGTTGTGCATCCGATCGCGCATGTCGGCCCTACATCTTGCAACATGTACGATCCATACATGTAACCAGTTTCGGACCAATATTGGTCACATAGTCAATTGGGCACACTCTTGGCTGCACAGATATTCATCCGATTATAATAATTGAATTGGATGGTCGATCGGCCACCAGGTCCTCTGATGTATGGTCACCTTAAAAGTGTGTGTGTGTGGTGTGTGGTGCGTGTGTGTGTGGTGTGTGTGTAGTGTGTGTAGTGGGTGTATGTGGGTGTGTGATGTGGGTGTGTGTGGGGTGTGCATGTGTGTGTGTGTGGGGTGCGTGTGCGTGTGTAATGTGTCCTGATATATGGATGGCCACCTTAAAAGTGTGTGGTGTGTGGTGTCTGCTTGAATGAAATGCACTTTCCACGGTTTGGCCTAGTAACTATTCACAATGATAATGCTATCTTCATTCGATGGAGTTGGAAAGCCTAAAGCCTCGTATACACGTATGAGTAATGTCACCCACAGCGATTGGGACTTGATCCGTTGTGTGGACAGTTCTGGGTTGAGTGCTGTACAGACACGTCAGTAGCTTAGAGTGTACTGTTATTGAGGGGAACAACAAGCAACGATGGAGCACCTTCTGCAAGCATAGTGAGTAAGAGAGCAATGCACTCAGGCATAGGTCGTACCGGCATGTCGGATCTTTAGGTGACGTTAGGGGTCTCCTGTACACACGCTAGGTCCTCAACCGAGGCAGTGAGTGTAACTAGCTTACTATTTTCCATCTTTTTCTGTGTATAAGTATCACTGAGTGTCGGTCAGATTGTCAGCTAACACAACAATTTCAGTCAATGTAGACTAATGTTTGTTCACGGAACAATATACTGTAGAGACACTTAGATTCATTTATTTTTTAAAATTTAGGAAGTATTCTTTTAGGGAACTGCATGCGACAAAAGTTTCATCTTAAAGGATACCCGAAGTGACATGTGACATGATGAGATAGACATGGGTATGTACAGTGCCTAGCACACAAATAACTATGCTGTGTTCCTTTTTTTTTCTTTCTCTGCCTGAAAGAGTTAAATATCAGGTATGTATGTGGCTGACTCAGTCCTGACTCAGACAGGAAGTGACTACAATGTGACCCTCACTGATAAGAAATTCCCCTTTTTATCTCTTTCTTGCTCTCAGAAGCCATTTTCTGCTAGGAAAGTGTCTTACAGTTGGAATTTCTTATCAGTGAGGGTCACACTGTAGTCACTTCCTGTCTGAGTCAGGACTAAGTCAGCCACTTACATACCTTATATTTAACTCTTTCAGACAGATAAATAAAAAAAAGGAACACAGCATAGTTATTGGTGTGCTAGGCACTGAACATACACATGTCTATCTCATCACGTCACATGTCACTTCGGGTATCCTTTAACCAACAAATTATGTCACTAGTATTACACATATGCCTGCCAAAACATTTTATTTTTCTTTGGGTAGGAAATTGTATGACCAGTCAGTTGGGACATAGACTGCAATATAAGCCTATCAGAGAGTTATATTGCATGTTTACCTTTGAAGAGATTTTGATTCATTACTGTCAGAGCTGTGGCATTGGTACAAAAATCATCCGACTCCAGCTCCAACCCTCTCAGTTTATGAAATCTCTGTCTCCCAAAATTGCTCCAATTCCGACTGTTGCTTCACCCTGCTGTCCAATAGTCAAGTTTGAGGAGAAGCTTTGGCCAAGCTATAGAGTTGTATCAAACAAACTTCACTTTGTCTCAAAGTCAGCTTATCCAATTAGGACAATGTTCAGGATCCAGTAGGTGCCAGATCTGAATAGCATTGAAGTTAGCAGAGACAAATTCTGGTAGATTAGGTGACATGGGAAGTCAACCAAATGCCTGAGGAACATGTTCCTATTTTTTGAAAAATTAAGGAAAATGTGTAAAATGGTGGGAAAGGGCCATTTTATGAGTCTTCAAGGGTAATATAGAAGCTGGAAGGCAGAAGAACCCTAGATGGGTTATCCAGATCTCAGAGAATCCTGGATTGGTCTTCCTAAAAAATGGTCAGGTCTCAGAGTACTTCGAGAAGACCATTGTAGGTATTTTTCTAACAAAAGGGGTTGGAAGAAGGGCTAGGAAGAAGGACTAGGAGGCATAAAGGATAACTGTCACCACCACAAGGAAATAAAGTTACTTACTCACCAAAGAGGAGGGAGCCTTCCCGGATCTCTCTGCATACCCTCGTTCCTCCATAGGGCCCACTTTCAAATCTTCTCCCAACTGCTTCTTTGTGCCTTTTTGAAAGTACTTGGGTTTCCAAGTACTTTCAAAGACAAGGGACTCCATACTGCACACTCGCGAATCTTCACTTGGACATACGCAGTATGGAGACTCTTGTCTTCGGAAGTACTCAGTGATGAGAGTACTTCCAAGGAGACCTGAAGGCTTGTTTGACAGTAAAGTTGGATGCTGGAACGGGGGTCCCGGCCATGAAATGAGGCTGGTGAGACATACCTGTGGTTAAGCCTGGCTGCTGTGGCTTAAAAAAAAACAGCAAAGCCACTGATATGTTTCCTTAAGTGCTACTGCTGCTTCCTGAGTGTATTCCATATAGCTTCTAGGTGCATTACTTACATCACAATGGCATGTGTCACCTCCACTTAACCATGTGGCTTGTGACCTTAGTAACTCTGCATTTTGCTTTAAAGCAGTAGGATTAGCCATACTATCCCTGGAAAAAAACATCTATTAGTATATAGATACTTGTTCTACTTACATAACATACTGTATGTCTTGTACTGTCTATGTTTTGATTTCAATGAATTCTATATAGTAAATAAAGAGAAAAGTGTTCAAGGCATTTTGCATCTTTATTGCCTCTGACTGAAGGTGTACCCGAGCCCAAGATTGGGTACAAAATGAGATACTTACCTAAAGAGAGGGCAGCCTCAGGATCCTATGGAGGCTTCCCTCACTGCTCTGATGTCCCTTGTCGCTGAGCGTGGCCCCCTGAAGATTAGCCACAAGGCATTGTCACTAATCACATCAGGGCAGCACAGCGCCTCCTCCTGCATCGTGGCCGCGCAGTAGCCGTGTGAGCCTGCCCACGCATGCGCAGTAAGCCGGAGCAGCAGGCTTTGTGCTACTGCGCATGCTCAGACGGGCTCACGTGGCTCCTGAGTGACCACTATGCAGGTAGAAGGGGGGCCGCGCTCAGCAATGGGGGCTTGGGACCACTGAGCCTCAATAGGATCCAGAGGCTTCCCTAGTAATTTTGAACTCGAGCTTTGGCTCTGGACTACTTGGAACCAATCCTGATGTAATTTCCTCCCTTACTCTTTTTTTTTATCCTAGAACCTGCACTGTCATATCTAACTTGCTTTTGTAAACACGTGCGCACAGCATAGATCGTATTTCAGCAGCTTCTCCCTTCTTAGCTTTATGTCACACTGAACTGACCTCAGCCAATTAGGGAGGAGTAGGAATGTGGGAGGGGAGAAGACAAGTTTCCCTATCCTCGAAAATGTACCAAATAGAGCCAGGCTGACAGAGGTAAGATTTATTACAGCAGAAACATTTATGATTATATCGGAATGCTTGCAATGCAGGGTTAGGTTATAGACTGCATAATAAACACAGAGCAGTGGGTAAATAGAATTTGATTTTGTGGCTGACAATCCCGCTTTAAAGAAGTTGAGAATTAAAAAATATTTTCAGCATCTCTGCTGCCATCAGTGAAACCATTACACAAACAGCTTAAAAGTCCTTCCTCATACTGATGAACTTTGGTTCCTCTCTCCTTTTCTGTTTTCTGTGATGAGTTCTGCCATTTTGACTTTGTATCATGTTTCAAGCAGGATGGTCATCAAATAATGATAAATGCTTTCAATGTGATCTATTCTGTATGCACTGCAATATGGAGGTAGTCATGTAACTCAAACTTCCCAATGCAGTTTCCTGTGGGTCAGGCAGAACATCAGTGTCCTCTGGCTACTACCACTTCTATGGGCAGTAGCTAGGGTTTGCTATTTATGTAACATCCCTTGCTTATCCTCCCCTCCATCTCTTCAGCTGTACCTAAACTTTTCACTTCCTCTATGTGTATCCCACGGACAGAAATACATGACGATGAGGATGAGGAAGACTCTTGGCCAGCTTCATGCTACCTGTCTTCGCCAAAGCCCCTCTTCCAGGCCACCTCCTCCTGGCCTATAACACCTGACCTATTTGATGCTCCAGTTCATGACCAAAGTCTCTTCTTCTGTAGTTTTTATTAGAAGAATTTCAGCTCTTTTCCATCCTCTGAATCCATCCTCTAGTCCCTGAGGCCCAAGAGTATTTATTTTAGCAAGAAAATACTCAGAATAATTTTGATAGTATTTTTTGGTTCTTTTTAATTGCAAAGTGCTGAAAAGGTTTTTAAAACAGATGAAGAAAAATGATCTCCTTGGAGAAAATTTAAGAGAAAAAGGGAATTGAATAACCCTAATGTGTTACTGTCCCAATACGGTGTTCATCATTATCCCTTGTAAACCCCTTCTAGGTGCATTCCTTCCATCAGAATGTCATGTGACACCTCCACTTTACCATGTGGCTTATGACCTTGGTAACTGTGCATCTTGTTTTAAAAGATTCCAGAATTAAGTTAAGTACCCACAGAAAGATGGAAATGGGGAAACTATGCCGCCAACAAATCGTTCTTGGATCTATCTTTCAGGATCAGCAATGTGAAAAGCAAACAACAGGATGTAAACGGTTGTCTGAATGACCGTTCGCAATGTGATCCATCATGACGGTCTCTCAAAGCAAAAGATTGATTTTTTTTTAATCAGTAAATAACCTACACCACCTCCTGCGCTATCAAAGTGTAGTAAAAGAAATAAATCATACATCAGATGATTTGGCGGCCGATCGTCCATCTGATTCAATAATTATCTAATGGGAAGAAAATCAGTGCCGCGGAAAGCATGCTCGGTCGACGATACAACTAATTTCATGGAGAAATTGGTTGCATGTATTGATTGAATATGCTACAAGATGATGGGTGTGCGGTGGTAACGACGTATGATAATCGGGAGCAATGAACGGGAAACCCCCAGCCCAAGCAGGTTATTTCGGCGCACGGTGTGGGCGCAGCAATGCTATGATGCGCACCCCGCGTAGTTGCGATAAGAGGGGGAATAGTATTTAACACCGCCGGGGGAATTTATCGGCAGCAGGGAGAGCTGAATGAGCCGTCATTCGGCTCTTTCCACGCCGAACTGAGCAGCGCCCAGTTACTATGTACTCCCCCACCCAGTGGATATGTACTCCCTGGTGCCCAATGCATTAATATGTTACCTCTTAATAAAGGAAGAGTCTATTAATTAATAAAAAATAATTACAGAAACTTGAAGCTTTTCTTTTAATATTATAATTTACACAGCTGCAACACAGGTTTTGCGATATGTGTAGTTCACCTAGAGGGTGTCTTTATTGCATCATACTTGTACAGAGGAAGTACGACTGTTTTTCCTATGATTTCTTTATGGCTTTATGCTATTTATAGAATGGGACAGTGGACATTTTTCCAGCTGTGTTACTAGAACAAGAATGAATATTTAATCAGCCTCTCAGCTGCTGGATGCTACAATAGCCTATTAGACAAGTAGTAGTGCAAAGCTTAGAGTTGTTCTGGGAAGCTTTGTAGCCAGGACATATACGGGTTTTCCTGGAGTAAGCAGAATTTGATTTATTTACTTTCTGTATATGCTATCCAACATAAAATGAGGCCATCATCTCAAAACAAGCCTGCTGTCTAATGCTGTCTACAACATTTATAAGTGCCCTAAGGCCTGGGACCCACTTGGAATTGCAAAACACCCTAAAAAATAAAGTTTTTGAGAGCCATTTTACTACTTTTTAAGGAGCGATTTCAGGGAAAGCGATTTTGGACCCTGCTTTCCCTTATAAAATTGCTCCAAAAAATGAAATGCTACATGCAGAGCGATTGCAATTTTGGCACATCACAATTTCTCCTGTGGAATCATGGCCAACAGTGAAGCAATTTTGCCTAAAAAGCATAAATCACTGCTGAAAGTGCTCTAGTGGGCTGCAGGCAATCACGTTTCAATTTCCACCATGCGATTGCAATTGAGCCACTATACTCAGTATAATAGAGCTCAATCGCTTCCAAAACGCGGCAGGTCGACGATTGCGTTTTGACCAAAATTGCATCGCAATCGGATCGCACTAATGGAAATTACTGCTGCTGTTTCCATTAGTTTAATGTACCTTGCAATTTGCGATCAGAATCAAATCGCAAATCGCAGGGTAGTGGAAAAAGGCCGTTAGGCTGGTTTGGTCTGAGGCCAGTTAACCTACCATTATATGGGGATTTTTACACTGACCGCCATGACCAGATGTGCACCATGCACACTGCTGCTGCTGGCTGGGGTGGTACATGGTGATGTACAGCCCCATTCTGTAAAAGTTAATGGGGAGTGCCAATCCACATCAAAATGTAGCTGGATGATTTTTTTTTTAGTGCTGGGTGGCACTGCTCCCAATGTGAATGACAATATTGAGATGAAAGGGAAATATGGGCAGCAGCGGTGGTAGAGTTTCCTTTATCGTGGCTTTTTGGTAACTCACACAGTAAAGCTTCAGTTTACATGCAAGTAAGGATTTAATTTTGCATAAACACAGTGCACATGTGCTGGAATACCTACCAGGATGCAGGGATGCATGCCGTGCATCAAGGACAGTATATAAGCCCCCCTCAGTGTGCAGCCCAGTACTATGACTTGTAGAGAGTACCTGTACCTGTATGGTGCCTTGTGCTCTGTCAAATTTCTGCACCTCAGCTAGTCTCACCCTGTTCCTTCCTCTTGTGCCCATTGCTTACTCCACCTTTGCTACATATCCTTGCTACATTTATCTTGACCAAGTTAGCATGTCCACTGTCCTGCCCTTTGCTATGTGTTCTCTGACCAAGCCTGACTGTTGCTTGCCTTTGCTTTAGCTACATTTCTCAACAAAGACCTCCACCCTACACCTTGCTCCCTCCAGCATCAACCTGAGGTTCTGCACTCAGGATGAGCCCATGTTGTCATCCAGAGTCCCTAACTAATAGCTGTGCAGAGGTCAGTAGTGAAAGAACAATGTTGAAATTCTTTTAATTTATATTTCCTTGATAACCATATGACTTGTCCCTGTTCTACCCTGTACTGTGTTTTCTCAAGGGTTCTGGTCATAATATTGACATAATCATATTTAAAGAAGAACCCAGAACTAGGACGCTAGAACAAAAGCTAAAAGATATGTTTCCTATTAGTAATAACATTACTTGATTTGCACTGGCTATACAGTTCTTCCACGTGTATAAAACTGCATAAGACTGCATACTCACCATGCCATCCTTGCAGACAGTCCTGCACCATTTGGGGCTATTAGCCCTGTCAGCACACCAAAGATAGCTAGACTTCTGCTGTGTCATACTGCACTAAACAGACACTGCTGTACCATTATATGGGATAGGGAATTTCCCAGTCAGGACAGACAGCTGGGGTGAGTTGATGGTCATAGGAGCCCCCTGTGTTAATGAACCAGTGCTGAGGGAATATGTGTAGGATTGGATTTCTGCAAGGCTTAAACTGGCCATAGCCTCCTTGGGTAATACTGTAAATGAGGAAATGTGTGCACATGGATTTGTGGGGAGCTGTTGAAAATGGGGAAATTAAGCTGCATATGACATGATGTGATGTGCATAAGATATACAGATGGTAAAATAAAAAAGGCTGCACATTGAAGAGAGGATAAAGGAGAAGATTTACTGCACAGATGACGGGGAGGTCAAGTACTGCTGTACATAGAAGGCCAGGGCTGTATTTTTCATACCTCCCTGAATGTCCGCCTGGGGAGTCACATGAGGCACTACTGCTGTATTTCCCTCCCTCCCTCTGATGCAGATGTTCCCAGGCTCGGCTACTCCCTCCATCCAATGCAGATGTATGGTGCAAGCTGTATGGTGCACCCACCCTCCATCCTGCTAGAGGCGGTTCTGCTCCACATTACAATTGTGGCATTCTTCTGTATTGGGTCTTTAAGAGTCCTCGCTAGATGAGGTCATTGCGACGTGGGAACGGTGATGAAGAGTATGGCGACGTGCCACGATAGTGTGAAAGGGGCCTGCACAGTATAACTCCAGACACAGAAAGTTCAGGTCAAAATTCAAGTCAGATTTTTTCGTTTCAAGGGTTTTTATTGATAAAATCTCAGTTATACAATAAGGTAAAACAATATAACCCCACACATGGGGAAAAGCTATATAAAATAACATTGTATATTTAACTAACAGTGTGGTTTAGTTAAAGAGGTTTCACAAAGACATCGAATAGAGACAACCATATTATAATAGCAGCTATAGTTTGGGGGATAAGGGGAAGGAATGGTGAGGAGAAATTGGGAGGTATTTTTAATAGATATTTTTCTTTATTTTCAAAATGACTTATTGAATGGCAGTGACTCCGAGGAGATAGACAAGTCCAAAACCTGTCAAAGCTGTTAGATTTTTTTACTACCTACTTTTAGGGCTTGTTCACACTACAAGAGCTTTTCTAATCGTTTTGTGACTGTAAAGAGCTTTACAAAATCAATAGCGCATAAAAGCCTCTTGTAGTGTGAACAAGCCCTAAGTGACTGCAACATAGGAAAAAAGTAATTTATAGTGCATTTTAATTTGGGACAAATGTGTGTGTTTTTTTTTTTTAATTAATGAAATACCACAAATGTAGCTCACAAGTAGCTGTAGCCATATAGGACTTTGTCTTCCCTGACCTTGACTTCTGTATGACTGCTGTCAGAGGAATGCCCTTCAGTGTTCTTATCTCCTGTCAGTATGTGCTATTTCTTACGCGCTTGCTTACATAAATGTCATATAAATAGGGCTGATTAAAAAGAGGACTGAAGACCTTCTTAAACAGGAACTTTGCAGGTCCTTTAGGATCAGTTTTTAGATCCTTCCTAGGTCAGCAGAAATTTACATTATAGGAACATTTTGTGCTCAGCACTAACTATGCAATCTGAGCAATATCTAAGGCCTTTTCACACTATAGGTCGGATCCAATTCACTTTTTCCCCTAGGCCGTTACATCAGAATGAAAAATTGTAATTATATCAGTGCAGCGCAGCTTGCACAGTGTGAAAGTGCCTTGACATAAATGTATTTGTTGTTTCAATTTCATAGTGAAGCCTCTGAAAGTGGGGTTTGTGGTTGGGCTGTGGTTAGAGCTAATAAATGAAATGCAAATAATTATGGCTAGCGTGCAAATTGTATGCAGCATGGAATTGGGCCAAACAGATTTGCTTCCAGCTGAACTTGATTTACCCAATACCAGCTGCATTATAATTTGGCCAAATCGCGCTGGAAATCGCGATTGAGATAGCTGCACAAAGTGTTGCTCAGTGGGCCTTTAAGCACTTAAGGACCGCGGTGTTAAACGCCCCCAGTGACCAGGCCATTTTTAACAAAATAGGCCACTGCAACTTTAAGGGCTCGCTGCAGGGCCATGCAACTCAGGAAACAAGTGATATCCCCCCCCTTTCCTTTTTCTCCCCACCAACAGAGCTTTCTGTTGGTGGGGTCTGATCCCTCCTGCCTTGTTTATTTATTTATTTATTGAATTCATATTTATTTATTTTTAAATACATTTTCCTATTTAGTTTTTTTTTTTTAATTCCCCCTCCCTCCCTCCTGCCAGCCAGCCAATCAGCATGATCGGCTGTCATAGGCTTCAGCCTATAACAGCGGATCACTTTTTTTCCTCCCAGGGGCACAACCGTGTCACAAGGCTGTCCCCAGTACAGCGCTGCCTTAGATCGCAGTGCTGTACACTGTTAATAGATGGCAGTTTCGCAATCTCACAGTCCCCACCAGCGATCACCTCTGGGAGACTGATGACGAAGCTCTGCACCGTCATTCAAGCGGGGATGCGAGCGCCTGCAACTATTCATACCAATTGGCGTGGAGCAGTCGCGAAGAGGTAAAAATCAACCTCTTTAGTAGTGACATTTTGTAAGGCCAAATACCATATATCCCCGAATATAAGTCAACCTCGTGTATAAGTCGACTCCAATAGTTGACCCTCTGAAAGCGGTATAAAACCCTGACATAATATTCAATAAAAACATGTTTTCCTACTTTTTATATGCTATGCGATTATTATATTTGCTTTTGTGCATAAGTATTATTATTCATTTAGAAATTATACGTTCCCAAAGTACACTTTTTTTGCTCTGAAAGCTGAATTTGCATTTTATTCATAACTGCTTTATTCATCTTCTAACATAAGCAGAGATACTTTCTGATTGTCTCACTGTCTTCAGGAGAGTTTGCGGTGTCAGAGAAGGGTTTGTTTACATTTCTCACAATTAAACACAAGATAACATTATCTCTAGTTCGGATTTGTCCAGCGTTCCCGGCATTGAGCTTTTCTGTCTTGTGTTTAACTCTTTGAATGCTGTTCTGGTAAAACAAAATGCTGGTTGTATATAATATGCTGTAAATAATCTATTAGATCCAAGAAGAAATGCTGGGTTTCATTCCACTTTAAGCTGGAATTTTTTATTGACTCAAGTATAAGTCTACTCAGCAAAGTTGATGGCTGCACTTGGGACCAGGAGGGGTTAATGACTGCACTGCATAAAGTATTGCAGCCAATAACCCCTCCTGGTCCTTAAGTGCAGCCAATAACTTCTCCTTGCCAATTTCCTTAACTTCTTGCCAACCGCGTCATGCCGATGGGCGTGGCCGCGGCGGCAGCCCCAAGACCGCCTAACGCCGATTGGCGTAAAGTCCTGGGGCTCTGTTTTGCAAGAGATCGGCGCAGGGTGCGCGTGCATCTCCTGCTTGGGGGGCAGAGCTCCGCCCCGCCTTCAGTCTCCGAGCGGCTATTGCCGCTCGGGAGACTGTTAGACGGCGTGATCGCCGTCTATTTACATGGTGCAGCGCTGCGATCAGCAGTAGCGCTGCACTGGGGACAGCCGTGTGACACGGCTGTCCCCCTGGGGGACAAGAGAGAGATCGGCTCTCATAGGCTGAAGCCTATGACAGCCGATCACCATAATTGGCTGGTTGTGGGGAGGGAGGGAGGGTAGATATTTAAAGAAACAGGTTTTTTTTTTAAATAAAAATAGTAACAACAATATTTATAAAAAAAAAAAAAAACATGGGGGAGCGATCAGACCCCACCAACAGAGAGCTCTGTTGGTGGGGAGAAAAGGGGGGGGGGGATCACTTGTGTGCTGTGTTGTGCGGCCCTGCAACTTAGCCTTAAAGCTGCAGTGGCCTATTTTACCAAAAATTGCCTGGTCACTAGGGGGGTTTAGCACTGCAGTCCTCAAGAGGTTAATCATTGTTGTGGCCAGGACTTTCAGACTTATCAAGAAGGTGTCACTACTGGGTAAATTGCTGCAAATGGAAATGTGTTGCTCGTGACTCGTGTATAGGTCGACCCCTACACCTTTATTCACTGTACTGCATCAGACCTAAATTTCTAGACTTATAGTTGAGTATATTCAGTACATCCTTTTTAAAGGTCTCAGTCTTTTTGCAGCAAACATGAGGATTGCTGTAGAATCGCTGATGCAAACATTACAGATTGATTGTCGAAGCAACAGGAAGATTTCCGTGTGTAGGCAGTGCAAACTTACTACCAATGACAGAGTATCACATGTTGCCTAATCTTACAATTGCTTCATGAATCAGGGCCTATGGGTCTGATGTACTAATGCTGTTTTTAGGCACAGGCAATCCCTTAAGCTCCCTAGGGTGGCACCTGCAGGAGGGGCACCTTAGAGCTATTCTTAGCACACTGTGCTTTATGGGATTCTTATACATATCTGTTAATTCCATCAAGGAATGGATGGAAGGTATTTTTAAAGCAATCTGAGCAGTATTTGTTTTTTTTTATTGTCCAATGAACCTCCTCCTGAAGGATGTTTGTAAACTGTGTGTGCTGTGGGGGATAAAACAGCCATTTACATAACTACGGGGACTGCTCCATAATTGTCTGTTTGGATGCCTCCATCTTCTCTCCCCCATGCTGTAGAGATTCCTGCTGGTTATTCATGCTTCCCTTGCTTTGCAATGCATGCTGGGAATGGGCAATGCATGCCGGTAGATTACATATGTAACCACATCAATAGGAACTACATGTCCCGGGATACAACACAGCTGCTGGGGGCATAAGACAAAACTGCTGGGACCTGCGGCTCTCATGAGGGAGGGAAGATGGAGGCCTCTTGCCAGGCTCGGTCTTAATGATACAGGACTTTGAGGGGTCTCAGGGCTGAATACTTACCTGATCCGCCATAATTCATTCAGGCAGGATAACACTCTACTCCCTCAAAAATGTGGCCGTTGCAGGTCTTTTCATATTTCTGCTGAGGCTCTGGTCACCCCCATCTGCGCTGTCACGGCCTGCCTTCAGCTCGGCAGTCAATTGGTTGCTGAAGGCCGCTGCAGCGCAGGCGGAGGTTTTGAAAGAGCTTCGGCAGACTTTCGAAACATGGCTGTGACTGTGTTCCTGGAGGGAGCTGGTGTCAGGGCTCCACTTGTGTCCCAGTTATGTAAGATCAGTTGAGTAGTTGTCCCTGAGCACCCCTTCCTCCCCGATCCTGCAGCATTTAGTCAGAGCCTAGCATGACAGCCTCTGTCCTTTTATGCTGGAGGTACCGTTAATTGTAGGCTACAATCTTCCTATTCATAAGATTCTGGGATGCAAATGGTGCCTTGTCTTTGGCACCAAAATTACCAAGAAATAGCCCTGGCTGGAATATCGGAAAGCGTATCAGTGATGCCGAAAACCTGGGTTGGTTTTGTTAGAATTTGTGGGCTATCAGCTGGGAAAAGATTGCAATCTTCACATGGGTCATATAGTTCAGGTTAGTTTGCAAATAAATGTAATTGCAGCTGAGTGTATCCACACTACAGTAAGGCTAAATTTAAACGACAAATTCCTGATGTGGAATTTCACAGTGGATCCAGTGTAGGATCCACTGTGTCTGTCCATTTTTTTGTGGTGTCCATTGTAGTGGACATGTCCTGTATACTCTGGTATCTGTCCGTGTTCCATATGACCTGTGGACTTGGCACTCCACTACTAAAATGGGTACAGTGGACACAACAGACATGTGTGAATGGATCCTATATATAACATTGGATGTGTCCACATGAGATTTGCCCGTTACGAAAAACCGTCCGATTTTAAGAGGTTAACGGTTTTGTATAAGTATTGCAATAGCACAAACACTATTTACTAACCTTTTTGCAATTCTAGGTACTGATATTGTAATATGACTCAAAAGAATATATATATATATATATATATATATATATATATATATATATATATATATATATATATTTATAATAGCTCAGTGCCAGGTACGCAAATTATTTTTGGAATGGGATTTCCTTGAGCCGATTCGGGATTCAGTAAACAAAGTCCCAGAATTGTAAAGAGTGTATAGCAAACGGCTGAGGAGGTGTTTGCTTAGGGACCTTTCCCACTAGCTAACACATGCACAAACCCTATTTTGCGCATGTTTTATGACGCATGACGATGGGAAGTTGTAATTCGACGGATATCAGTGGCGCTAGTTCTAATTCACCCAACGAGAAATGGGTTGCGTCATGCGATTAAATGTTCCGGGAGGCATTACAACATAATGCTCTAAAACGCTTTATTTAATGTGAACAGTAACATGAAAGTCAATAGATTTTCATGTTTCCTTGCTCGTGGCATCCTATGTGCGGTCTGTCAGAACGGACGGCACAGCTCCTAGTGTGAAAGGAGCCTTATTACAGAGAGATGGCAAGCAGACAAAGATAGCAGGAAAGCTGGCACTGCTGCAAGTGTTCAATTTATTGTAGCAAAGATAAAGTGCAAACGTGCAACATCTTGCAAAAAGATTTGGCATGAAATAAACACATACCCTGGTGAGAAGAGGCGTGGAGGGTGGTGGGTGCTGGGCACAGGATGCCTGACGGCCGTTTCGCGCTAAACAGCGCTTCTACGGAGGCTGCAACCAAAACTTTTTGCAAGATGTTGCACGTTTGCACTTTATCTTTGCTACAATAAATTGAACACTTGCAGCAGTGCCAGCTTTCCTGCTATCTTTGTCTGCTTGCCATTTGATGTTGTTGCTTGAGCACGCTGAAGAGGTCTAGAGAAGAGGTGTATGTGTAGTCCTCCTGTGCAAACTGCCTGTTGCCGTAGCTGATGCGTGCATGCCATTTCACTGTAGTGCCAACCATCTGCTTTTCTTTGAATCTACTTATTACAGAGAGACCCTGCCTCATATGGCCACACAAAGGTTTTCCCTAATTAGTCTATGTTGATCAAGAGCATTTCCCACTGATTGTAATATGAAATGACAGATCAAAGTGTGTGCGCACACAAGGCGGTGGATGTCACTAGAGGTTAGTCACAGTTTACAGTAGTGATAATTCCATTCCTGTTTACCGCAAACATAAAGACAATTCCCTCTGGATAATCTCTGTCTTCAGCAGATTTCAGTATTTTTTTCACAGAAAGGGAGAGAATGAAGTTGAATATCAACACAAACCAGATTGCCTGCAGCAGAAAATGTGTCATCAAGAATAAAGGGACGAGGCACATAAATAGATGCAGAATAGAACCTGAACACAGTGTGGCATATCAAGGGAAAACCGTGTCTATGGCAAGCACTGAGATTGCACCTACGCACAACCCTACATCCATCCCTCCACTGCTGCAATCAGACCACCCTTCCCCCACAGGCAGATCACACAGGAAGCTAGGAAAACCGCCAGAGAAGAACTGGGCCGAATGGCAGCTTAGGCAACAATGTTAAATAGCAGTCAAGACAAATAACATTTATATCGCGCTTTTTTCCTTGCGGACTCAAAGCGCCAGAGCTGCAGCCAATATGACACACTCTATAGGCAGTAGCAGTGTTAGGGAGTCTTGCTCAAGGTCTCCTACTGAATAGGTACTGGCTTACTCAACAGAAAGAGACGAGATTCGAACCCTGGTCCCCTGTGTCAGAGGCACAGCCCTTAACCAACCCCAGTGTCGGACTGGCAGCTGGAAAAGCTGAGGAAATCCATTTGCTGGCCAAGCAGCAGTAATCATGTGATGCTGCTCACAGTGAAGGCTTGCTGCAGGTTTCTATTAGTGATAACACAGGGTTTCTGCTGCTTGGCTAGCAGGTGGATTTCCTCCGTTTTTTCACCTCCCAGCCCGACACTGACCAGCCCTTAACCAGTACACTATCCAGTCACTATTAGATATATGCAGTTAGCCATTTAATGTGATATGTACAGTATATGAGCCGGGGCTGCCTCTGCCAAGAATCTAGCATGTGTACAGTGTATTTCTGATACTGAAGGCTTCCAAGTTGTGGAGTCCGGCTTACCCCATCAGCAATTGGCAGGACATGGTAAACCACAGTAGAAGATGATCCATAGGCAGAACTGGGTCAGATTAGAAAGCAGGCAGGTTTAAACAGTAGAAAAGCTTGTTTTGAGGCAGGTGACAGACAGGCTTGAACAGGAGACAAGGCTAAGGTTAAGAATGGCAGAGATGAAGAGGAGTTGGGCCACCAACAAGAGAAAACAGTAGCAGGATCAACAAGGCCTGACAGTAAGAACTGTTAGCACTAGCTGAAAGAAAAAAGAAAAAAAAAGGTCCAAAGACACTGCACTAATCCATAGTGGTCAGTTGAAAAAAATCACACAGGTGCACTCTATTTAGTCATTAGCACTCATCGGGCAATGTCTATGGGCAACTGACTGCACTCAGCCCAAAAGGGGCTGAATAATTATGCACACTCCACTTTGAAGTGATTTATTTGTAAAAAATGTTTGGAATCATGTATGATCTTCGTTCCACTTCTCACGTGTACAGTACTTTGTATTGGTCTTTCACGTGGAATTCCAGTCAAATTGATTCATGTTTGTGGCACTAATGTGACAAAATGTGGAAACCGTCAAGGGGGCCGAATACGTTTGCAAGCCACTGTATATATATATATATATATATATATATATATATATATATATATATATATATATATATATAATTTTTTTTTTCTAAGAAGATTAACACTTTAAATAGTAGAGTATTTCTAAATTTACCAATATTCTATTCTGCTTTTCTATAGCACCCAAAATTGTGGTACGCCTGGAGAAACCCATGCATGCTTGGAACTTCAGGAATGAACAACAGTCATGTTACAGCTTATTCATGGTTAACAGTAATATTAATATACTTGGCTAGAAAACCGCTGCTCCGGGGTCTCAGAATACCTATACATTATACAGATCGATAGATGACAGCATAAAACTTCTTCCTGGATTGTTAACAATACGGATATTCCCATGTGTACAGAGGCTCTGTGTGTGTCAGCCATGTAATGGATAATGGTAAACAGTAGCGCTGTTGAGTTGTGAGAAACATTTCACATGCTGTAAAAAACCTTGGAACGGATGCAGCTCTGTTGTATGTTTCTAGGTTCTGCCTAATGAATGAAGTGCCTGACAGCTGTTACATAACAAGAGACAGATAATATTCTAATGAGCAGAAACAGAACTGATTGCTTCACATTATGCCAAGATGTCATGTAACGTGTACATGACGGCAATCAGAGATTTCACTTGTCAGCAGTTTAGGTAATTCATTAAAATTACACTTACTGTAGTTAGTTAGTTAGTTATTTTATTTTGTTACTAGGGACCATAGCCCGTTTAATAACGGGCTAGGACCATTGCCGCCGCCACCTATCAGCGCTCATGCACATGCGTGCGCCCCCGCCGCCCGGCCACCTGCCTGTCCTGCTCCTGTCCAATGGCTGTCCCTGCGGCACATGCACAGTAGCACGCAGGAACACACACAGGGACACGGACGCAGAGACATTAGGGTTTTATTATAGAGGATTGTGCTTTGTACATTATTTTACTTTGTGAACATCTATCAATTAGACCCAGTTGTGACCCAGATACATGAATGATTTGATTTTTTTTTTTCACTGCACCAGTCTTCATATAGTGACGGCTATGTTTAATATTTTTACTGTATTTTTGTATAAATGATTCATACAGAGAGTACTTTCTATGTGCTTTTATATTTGTCAATGTTTGAATATCATGTACCCCGCTTCACAGGCTGGTAAAGGGAAGGAGGACTTTGCTGTCAGCCAATCAGGCTATACTACATTGCATAGCCCTGTCAACCTGATATTGCTCACTTCTTTACAGGACAGGAGAGCAGAATGATGAGATCATCAATGAGCTGTTTATTTGCACTGCATGGCAGAAGGACTGCTGTGTCTAGGTTGTGTGTTGCCTAGCTATATGGAGAGAAAAGGCCCAAGACTGGGGTCAGCTGGATGTTCTATGTATTTAGGTGTCAGTCTGGAATTTACACAGGAACTGTTATTACATACAGTAATGTGCAATCAATTATTCAGGATACCCACATATACAGGATCTTCTCAAAAAATTAGCATATTGTGATAAAGTTCATTATTTTCTGTAATGTACTGATAAACATTAGACTTTCATATATTTTAGATTCATTACACACAACTGAAGTAGTTCCAGCCTTTTATTGTTTTAATATTGATGATTTTGGCATACAGCTCATGAAAACCCAAATTTCCTATCTCAAAAAATTAGCATATTTCATCCGACCAATAAAAGAAAAGTGTTTTTACAACAAAAAAAGTCAACCTTCAAATAATTATGTTCAGTTATGCACTCAATACTTGGTCGGGAATCCTTTTGCAGAAATGACTCCTTCAATGCGGCGTGGCATGGAGGCAATCAGCCTGTGGCACTGCTCAGGTGTTATGGAGGCCCAGGATGCTTCGATAGCGGCCTTAAAGAGACTCCGTAACAAAAATTGCATCCTGTTTTTTATCATCCTACAAGTTCCAAAAGCTATTCTAATGTGTTCTGGCTTACTGCAGCACGTTCTACTATCACCATCTCTGTAATAAATCAACTTATCTCTCTCTTGTCAGACTTGTCAGCCTGTGTCTGGAAGGCTGCCAAGTTCTTCAGTGTTGTGGTTCTGTGATGCATCTCCCCCTCCAGGCCCCTCTCTGCACACTGCCTGTGTAATTTTTAGATTAGGGCAGCTTCTCTCTTCTCTCTTATCTTTTACAAGCTGGATAAATCCTCCTCTGAGCTGGCTGGGCTTTCACATACTGATGAATTACATACAGGCACAGCTGTCTGCACTCTGCAGGAAGAAACAGCCTGACACTTCAGTGGAAGATAGCTGCAGGGGGAAAGAAACACACAAATGATCTCTTGAGATTCAAAAGGAAGGCTGTATACAGCCTGCTTGTGTATGGATGTATTTTCTATGTGTGGACATACTGTACATCAACCTACTTCCTGTTTTGGTGGCCATTTTGTTTGTTTATAAACAAACTTTTTAAAACTGTTTTTAACGACTTTTAATGCGGCGGGGAGCGGCGAAATTGTGACAGAGGGTAATAGGAGATGTCCCCTAACGCACTGATATGTTTACTTTTGTGCGATTTTAACAATACAGATTCTCTTTAAGCTCATCCAGAGTGTTGGGTCTTGCGTCTCTCAACTTTCTCTTCACAATATCCCACAGATTTTCTATGGGGTTCAGGTCTGGAGAGTTGGCAGGCCAATTGAGCACAGTAATACCATGATCAGTAAACCATTTACCAGTGGTTTTGGCACTGTGAGCAGGTGCCAGATCGTGCTGAAACATTAACCCTCCTGGCGGTATAAAAAAATACGCCAGGAGGCAGCGCGGCAGTTTTTTTTAAATTTTTTTTTTCTATATCATGTAGCGAGCCCAGGGCTCGCTACATGATAGCCGCTGCTCAGCGGCATCCCCCCGCCCTCTTCGATCGCCTTCGGCGATCTCCGATCAGGAAATCCCGTTCAAAGAACGGGATTTCCTGGAGGGCTTCCCCCGTCGCCATGGCGACGGGCGGGATAACGTCACCGACGTCACTGACGTCGGGACGTCATTGGGAGCCCCGGGCCACCCCTCGGCGCTGCCTGGCACTGATTGGCCAGGCAGCGCACGGGGTCTGGGGGGCGCGCGCCGCACCGGATAGCGGCGATCGGGCGCGCGGCGGCGGCGATCGGGGTGCTGGCGCAGCTAGCAAAGTGCTAGCTGCGTCCAGCAAAAAAAAAAATTAAACAAATCGGCCCAGCAGGGCCTGAGCGCCACCCTCCGGCGGCTTACCCCGAACTACGTTCGGGGTTACCGCCAAGAAGGTTAAAGCTTCATCTCCATAAAGTTTTTAGCAGATGGAAGCATGAAGTGCTCCAAAATCTCCTGATAGCTAGCTGCATTGACCCAGCCCTTGATAAAACACAGTGGACCAACACCAGCAGCTGACATGGTACCCTAGACCATCACTGACTGTGGGTAATTGACACTGGACTTCAGGCATTTTGGCATTTCCCTCTCCCCAGTCTTCCTCCAGACTCTGGCACCTTGATTTCCGAATGACATGTAAAAGTTGCTTTCATTCAAAAAAAGTACTTTGGACCACTGAGCAACAGTCCAGTGCTGCTTCTCTGTAGCCCAGGTCAGGTGCCTCTGCCACTGTTTCTGTTTCAAAAGTGGGTTCATGCCTCCATCTGCTGAAAAGCTTTATGGGGATGAAGATTTCATTTTTCAGCACGACCTGGCACCTGCTCACAGTGCCAAAACCACTGGTAAATGGTTTACTGACCATGGTATTACTGTGCTCAATTGGCCTGCCAACTCTCTTGACCTGAACCCCATAGAAAATCTGTGGGATATTGTGAAGAGAAAGTTGAGAGACGCAAGACCCAACACTCTGGATGAGCTTAAGGCCGCTATCAAAGCATCCTGGGCCTCCATAACACCTGAGCAGTGCCACAGGCTGATTGCCTCCATGCCATGCCGCATTGAAGCAGTCATGTCTGCAAAAGGATTCCCGACCAAGTATTGAGTGCATAACTGAACATAATTATTTTAAGGTTGACTTTTTTTGTTGTAAAAACAATTATCTTTTATTGGTCTGATGAAATATACTAATTTTTTGAGATAGGAATTTTGGGTTTTCATGAGCTGAATGCCAAAATCATCAATATTAAAACAATAAGAGGCTTGAACTACTTCAGTTGTGTGTAATGAATCTAAAATATATAAAAGTCTAATGTTTATCAGTACATTACAGAAAATAATGAACTTTATCACAATATGCTAATTTTTTGAGAAGATCCTGTACATTAAATATCGTGGATTCAGCATTAGAAACAGTCCCCATAGCTATATATTGCCATAGATTGATATATAGCCCTGCACTCCCACTGAGACTTTGCTTAGGCTTTTTATTATATGGACCCCCTCCTCCCAGAGCATTCTGTGAGATCAAAGATCTTTTTTCTACTGGCTGTAGAACTCTCAGTAAATGAATATTGCGCAGAGTTCGCCTGCCAGTACTAAAGATGTTGCCGTCTGTGATACATTTCAGAAAGTAAATCAGGAAAGATTTTGTGATGGTCAGACAATGGCTAAATAATTTATAAAAAGTAAGCACTTAATTTATTCATTATGATATTTTGAGTACAGATCCTCTGTAGCCACTTAATGCCAGCCCATTGGTGGTGTTAAAGAGAACCTGAACTGAAAATAAAAAGTCAAAATAACGATACATGGGTTATACTTACCGAATGTGTAGTCTACTCCTTAACCTCTTTCTCCTCTCCTGCGTCCCATTTGTCCACTGTGATCAATGGAATTCTCCATCCTCCATTTTAAAAATGGCCATTACCCCATAACAGCTACCTGGTTGAGCACACTGTTAAACTGGAATATCACCCACTTGAGCCATAGGGAAACATGGACATTACCTTGCACATTCAATTGTAACTGACAGCTGCTGATATACAACTGACAGCAACTGGTATATTTCAGTTCTGCCAAAATATTGTCAGAACTGGAAGGGATCACTGTAAGAAGAAAATGTTGAGCTTCTGAGAGGAACTGATGGTGAGGTAAGTATGTAATATTCATTTGCAGCTACATCATGTGTTTATTTTAAATAATTTTACCCGCTTCAGGTTCTCTTTAAGTGGGTGCGTGCGTGTACCTGTGCGCACCCTTGTGGCACCCACGGACATAATTCAATCCTCTGCTTATGCAAAACAATAATTTTAAAACACCTGTTTTGCACTGAGAAGTGCAATAAACAGGAGGTTTTTTGAATCATCCGTTTTGCATTAATGTAATGTAATGTAATATTCATATTTTTAATAATATTAATATAAAACATAATACCAGTAAATATTTGCTGTAAGAATATAGTAATATGTATATATGTTTCTTTGGTGTTGTTTTTGGATACGTCCTCCAATAAATGATTTCCTTTTGCATCGTGTAATGTTGATCCTTTGTACTTTTGCTGCTGATGTGGATTGGCTACCTATGATAGAGCTCTGCATAAGTAGGTCTAGGGCTGTAGCAGCCTTTCTCCTGCCATACAGTAAAATGTGTTGCTGTTCATTGGCATTTACTCCAGTATGCCAAGGTAAATGAAGCGAAAGCATCATAGATCTGATCTATTCTAATAATAGCCCCTGCTACATACTGGGCATACCACAAGGCAGCACAGAGCACACAGAGGATTGAGAAGTGAGAGCAGTGGAGTCACGTTACGTTCACCTCAGTCAGGCATCTGAAGGCAAATTAGATTCTCTGAGAATTGTATAATTTTATTTCCCACTACTGCAAAGATGGCCATACACTAGTAGACAGCCACCCAATGTGGCAAAAGATATATCCCTCTCTGATCTGAATTTGATCAAAAAGGAATCAATTCCTACCACATAGATTTTCAGTAGATTTCATCATGAAATCAATTGAAAATGGTTCTAACCCTATCTGACCTTTATAGATAATTGATCTACTGCTGTCCTGCCCCTAATCTATTGAGATTTTCTGTCCGTTCCAATCAATAATTTTGATTGAAAATGTAATTGGTCATTCATGTTGGTACATAGGCACATTTGATTAGAGTGATCGTATCTGCCGGTAATCGAATGGGAAAATTGGCGAGTGTGTGGCTACCTTACCTTGGCATTTGAAGCGAACACAATCCAGGATGAACATTACTCTTGTGCTAAATCAGATGCTCTTAACAGGGTGTAACTACAAATCATGGGGGGGGGGGGGGCACCAGTGCTTTGATAGGATCCCCTTTCCTGCATTACTACCTCCCTCCTTGGTGCCCAACATAGTTATAGAGCTACCTCCTCTATAACAAGTGTGGCAACCTCAACCCCCCTCTCTTCCACGTAGCTCGGCCACAGCTAATATGGCTACTATTTCTGTTAGCTCCCAGGTAGAGCAGTCACCAAAACCCCCAATTTCACCCCTTAACAAGTATAGCACCCTCCCCCAACCTACTTTCCATAACTAGTGTGGTCAAAATCCTCCACCACCCACTTAAATAATACGCATGGCCAGCAGAGCTCCCCTTACCCTCACAATATGATGTTTGTAAATGTTTGCACAATTAGCTGGCCATGCTAACTGTGCAACTTGTGGCGTAACTACAATTCATGGCCCCCCCCAACAAAACTTTCATGGGGCCTCCCAATATTCACACCCCTTCCCTTGCCTCCCCTTGGTGTTCTTCACAGCCTGGAGGTCCATCTCACAAGGGTCATAAATCAAGTGTGGGCATCATGATCTTCACACCCATAACAACTGTAGCCACAAAAACACTTGATCTAAAGGATGGACCTCTGTAACGAAGGAAGTGAAGGTTAGTAGTGTGGGCCTCTCACGGCTCTGGGTCCCCCTGCAATTGCAGAGGCTGCTCACCTCTAGTTACACCCCAGTGGTACTCTGCTGGTGTTGGTACCTATAATAGTGCTGGGCACTCTCTAGGCATGCCAATAATAACAGCCGTTGGTGAATCAACAGCCAATATGTGTTCCTTCTGTGGGTTATAAAAGTTCAAGTAAACATTTATATTTCCCCCCCTGGAAAGTCCTCTGTAGATGCCAGTGCCCACAGGGTGTTTTGACAGAGGTCCTCTGATATTGATGGACCACGGCAATGACACCAAGAGCTGTGGATTACTGCAACTCATGGTTTCATCAGAATTTGTGAGTGCATCTAAGCTATGGACAGAAAGCTAAAATAATAAATGCCTTACATAAACACTCGTGATGTAGTAGTCAGCTGGCACTGTTAATCCTCAGATAACTGGTGAGATCATCTCCTATTACAAAGCGACAAGACAGCTGCAAGTGACCTTTGCTGCATGCAGTAAGTAAGCTGTCATACAAGTGAAAGGGGGGCTGCTGAGGAAAGATTTCTGGTGTGTTTGTGTAATGACTAAGCATTGGCACATTTAATACGCTGATCAGCCAAAACATGAATGCCTGCTCTCTAATATTGTGTGAGCCCCCCTCGTGCCGCCAAAACAGCTTCTCCATGTCATATAAAAGTGTCCTGTGGTATCTAGCACCAAGATGTTAGCAGCTAATCATTTAAGTCCAGTAAGATGGAATAGACTTGGTTTTTCCATGGATGGGATTTGTTTTTCCGAACAGATGTTTGATTTGACTGATATCTGGAGAATTTAGAGACCAGCGTAAACAAGGCTGGTTCTAGTAAAAATTAACCCGCCACACACCAAAAAGTGGCATTATGGGCCCTTGGCTGCAGCCAAATTTTTGCCCAGGGCCTCTGCTGAGCCGGCTGCTGACACCCCCCTTACCCCTCAGATCACCTTCTAACTCAGCTGTTAGCCACAGATTGGCAGAGGATTGCGCCCACCAGCAAAGGTGAGATGCTACTCTGCTAAAGATTCTACATAGGCCCCAGGGGGAACAGTTAAGTTTGGCGGGGGGGGGGGGGCGACCTTGGGGGCCCCTACAGGCTCTGGGACCCGCCCCTTTGCCTCTAGGGTAGCGCCGGCCCTGAGAGTGAATTTGATTCATCGGATGAGGTTACATTCTTCCATTATAAATAATCTGTACATAACAACTGCGCTTCCACAAGATCTCTGCCCTAAACAGTCCAGGTCATCTTGGAGTCAATAAAATAAAAAAACAATAGCATTTAAAAATGTGGGTGTGCTTTAAATATGAGGGTGCTGTCCCCTTCTTCACATATAATGCCTTGAATTCACTAAGACCTGTTCGGTAAAGAATAATAGGTTAGTTTTCGTTTACCAAATTCCCTAAGACTTTCACACATGCAGTTATAGTTTGATAATATACCAAAAAACATGGCTTCAATTCATCAAGACCCGTTCGGTAAAAAGCAGAAGTCTAACCAGGTGTAGAATAGGTCTCAGCAGCAAGCTGTGTTCTGCTGCGGAGATGTTCTCCCACTCCCAAGATCCAGAAATCGGGAGACCTATTCCTCTCAAGGTCCTTGCATTTAAAGAGGGACTTCATTGAAAGAGGAGGCCACATGACCCATCTGTGATTCCAGGCCCAGAACTGTGAGAAGTCTAAAAGGGCCTGTTCACACTGGCATTAAAAATGGTCTGTGGAAAAAGTATAAAGAAGCTGTTCCACCTCACCACATATCGCTGTGCTGTGGGTAGAAGGGTGCAGGAGACAGGAACACCACTCTTAACAACCATGTGAAGCAAAGTTGTCCACACTCCTTCATCATATTAAAAATCCATATCTTTATAAGATCATCATTAAAAGGTACAACAGTGGTACATGGCAGCTCAAGAGCTCTTGAGCTGCCATGTACCACTGTTGTATCTTTTAATGATCATCGAATAAAGATATGGATTTTTAATACGATGAAGGAGTGTGGACAACTTTGCTTCATTAAAACAGTCTGTTTAGTGGAACTAAACGGACTGTATCTTAACTGATGTGAAAAGGTCCTATGTTAATCAACAGGATTCGTTCATATTGCTCCGTTCGGCCTGTTTGACTGAAAGTTTGGGCCGGCCGTGGCTTTTTGATGAATGCATTGCATTGACTGTGTGCTAACGGAACAGAGAGGTACTGAACTCTTGTTCCCTTGGAAAACCGAAAGTTGGCAGGAGATTGCACAGGAGATTAGGGGTTTGTGAGATCCACACGAACAAAGTTCATGTAAGGCAGCCAACTTCTGGTGCTACATACCAGTTCTCTGCCACCTGGGCTGAAGCTAAGCTCCTGGGCAGCCAAGGATACATGAAAGAGCTTCTAAGACTGTACAAGTTATGTGAATGGATGACAGAAAGGCATAGATACTAGATCTGGACTTGAAGAAAGAACTGAGATATGTACAATGTTCTGCACCAGATACATTGCTGCCCATAATTATTCATACCCCTGGCAAATTTTGACTTCAAGTTACTTTCATTCAACCAGCAAGAATTTTTTTTGACAGGAAATGACATAGGTGTCTCCCAAAAGATAATAAGGGGATGTACAAGAGGCAATATTGTGGGGGGGGGGAAAAATTCTCAGCTTTTATTTACATTTGAGCAAAAAGTGTCCAGTCCAAAATTATACATACCCTTCACAAACTGTCACAGTTTGTGGCAAAATACAAAGTTCTATACCATTCCAAGTAGTCCAAGCTGTTCTAAAGCATCCTAATTGCCCTGATTAATTGGGAACAGCTGCTTTAATCAACTCAACAGGTGAAAAACAGCAGCTCTCTGCAGCTGGTTTGTGGACAGTCACGACTACACATTGTGCCTGCTCACAAGTCAGGAAGGGGCTACAAGGTAATTTCTAAATGTTTTCAAGTTCCAGTGGCTACAGTGCACAGTATTATTAAAAAATACAAGATGTTCCGCACTGTGGAAAATCTCAGAGGACGTGGTCGGAAGCCAAAAGTGACACCTGTGCTGGCCAGGAGGATAGTGAGAGAGGTGAAAAAGGATACAAGGATCACCACCAATGCCATCCTGGTGAATCTGGGCTCTGCTGGTGGCAATGTCTCAAGGCAGACAATCCAACGGACACTGCACACTGCTGGGTTCAACGCATGCAGACCAAGGAGGACACCACTTCTCCAGATAAGGCACAAAAAAGCTTGCTTGGCCTTTGTAAATGCTTATCTGGACAAAGAAGAAGACTTCTGGTCTTCTGTGTTATGGTCAGATGAAAAAAAATGAATTGTTTGGTCACAATGATGTTTCCTTCATTTGGCGTGAAAAAAAGAGAAGCCTTCAACCCAAAGAACACCATCCTCACTGTCAAACATGGTGGTGGGAACCTAATGCCTTGGGGTGTTTTTCAGCCAATGGACCAGGCAACCTAATGACAGTAAACGGCACCTTGAAAAAACAGCAATACATGAGGATTCTCAATGACAACATCAGGCAGTCTGCAGAGAAACTTAGCCTTGGGCACCAGTGGACATTTCAGCATTACAATGACCCAAAGCACACAGCAAAAGTGGTGAAGATATGGTTATCAGACAACAACTTTAACGTTTTGGAGTAGCCCAGCCAGAGTCCGGAATTGAAACCAATTGAGAATCTGTGGAGGGAGCTAAAGATCATGGTGATGGCAAGAACACACTCCAACCTGAAAGATTTGGAGCTCATTGCTAAAGATGAATGGGCAAAAATACCTGTGGAGACATGCAAAGAGCTGGTCTGCAATTATCGGAAGCGTTTGATTGCTGTAATAGCCAATTAAAGCTTTTCTATTGATTATTGAGAAGGGTATGAATAATTTTGGACTGTACACTTTTTGCTCAAATGTAAATAAAAGCTGAGAATTTTTTTTCCACAACACTGCCTCTACACCGTCTTGTTATCTTTTGGGAGACACCTATGTAATTTCCCATCAAAAAATTACTTGCTGGTTGAAGGAAAGTAAGTTGAAGTCAAAATTTGCCAGGGGTATAAATAATTATGGGCAGCACTGTACAATTTGATAATGGGGTCACTTTATTTCCACATTAGAGTTGTCATAATAGCTCTGATTCACAACGTTTTTCTCGTGAAACATCTCTTTTTACCTGTTCATGAATTAGATTTACTTAATTTGTTTTATTTCATGAATTGGCTGTCTTTGGCAAAGCAGGAGGTTTTGGCTCAGTGAGCTGGCCGCGTAGTGTCTGAGTCCGTGACCCATGCATGGGTAATTCAGGGTTCGGGGGATCGCTGGACTCCAAATTACTTTACCCTCCGAATTGCTTCGACTCGGAGGGGGAATAGTATTTAACGCCACCAGGAATTTGAGCGGCACCAGGGTGAGCTGTCATTCAGCCATCAACTCACTAGTGGCGTACATACATATGCCTCTTTCGGGCCTAGGCAATGGCAGGATAAAAGTCTTGTTTGGAGCTGCTGGTATCTGTGTGAGGTAGGCTTGGGACATCCAGTCGCTATGTGTACGACATGCAGTGCTGGGGAGCTGTCTTCAGCACCACCACACTACTACACCTGTCTCTATTTTTCTTTAAATCTGAGAGTCATTTATTATTCTTTTATTAATCTGGGAGCCAATTATTATTCTTTTATTACTCTGGAAACCCATTATTATTAAAGGGACTCCCAGATTCTGCCATAAGGCCACTCCCCAGACTTATCCCCACATGCTTGAGGGTGGACCATTACAAGGGTGGAAATTAGCAGGAGAGGAGGAAGATTTCTTCTTGTCTCTTCAGGTGGTTCCATGTCCCCGTCGGGTGTTCAAAATGAGACACGATGATGAAACGCTGGTAGCGGACGCTGAAAGTTTTTCTGCTCAGTATCAGAAAAGCGTTTAGCATTGGCTAACCAGCCGTCCCACAGAAGCCCATCTAAATCAAGCCTAAAGGACACCGGAAGTCAGAGGCATATTGGGGCTGCCATATTTACTATATCTTTTTAAACGATACAGTACCAGTTGCCTTGCAGTCCTCATGATCTCTTGGGCTGAAGTAGTGTATGAATCACACATTGGAAACAAGCATGTGGCTAATCCAGTCACACTTCATTCAAACTCATCTGATCTGCTGTATGTTTGTTCAGGGTCTATGTCTAATGGCCCATACTCACGAGGGACTTTTGTCGCCTCAACACGCGGCGCGCGCGTGTTGCGGCGACAGGTCGCCCGTGAATATGGGCCGTGGCGCGCGCGCGCACCCCGAACTGTCGCCCGTCGCTCATGTCGCCATGCGATTGAAAGTTTCAATCGCATGGCGACAGTCGCCGCCGCACCTCCCCCGCAACCTCCCCCGCAACCTCCCCCGTGAGTACGCGGACTAGCGACAGCAACCTCCATTGTGGTAAATGGAGCTTCGGGCGGGGGGAGGAGGAACGTCGGCGACAGCTTCCGTCTCGCCGCTGGTCCCTCTTCCGCGTGTGTACGCGGAGGGACCTGGCGAGGAGCTGTCGCCGGCCTGTCGCCCACACGCTCACGTGTGCTGGCGACAGGCCACTTCTGCAGCCCGTGAGTACGGGCCATAAAGGTATTAGATGCAGGGGATCAGCAGGACAGCCAGGCAAACTGCATTGTTTAAAATTATGTAAATACAGTATGTCAGCTTCCATATCCTTCTAAAGGTGGCCACACACCATAAAATTTTTGTAAATATCTGTTCAATTTAAGAATTGCAATCAATTTTTCTGACGGATTGTAACATTTCAAAAATCTGTACCACACACCTATGTTAAATATTTCCCCAATTATGATAAAAATGATTGGAAACTCTAACAAAATTGCTAGGGTGTGTATATTAATAAATTGACAATCTAACACACACCATACAATCTTTAGAAAGATTGAAGAAAAATATCTGGCATTCCGGATCGATAAAAATCGAAGAAAACGGGAAATCCGATCGGATTTTTCAGTCGAATGAAAAAAAAGCTTTCGATTTTTTCGGGAGATCCGATCGTTTCTATCGAATTGCCGTAAAATCGGATCATTTTATTGTATTGTGTGTGGCCACCTTTACTCAGGCTAACTTCACAGTGGCAGATACAATCCCCTTAACAACAGGAGCGCAACAGAAGGGGAAAGTGGCACTGCACGTTATCTGCATGCTGCACACAGTGAGGTACAGTACTGCATACAGTCGATGAAAAGTATTCTTTTTTGTCACTGTTAAAGTGTACCCGAGGCGATATTTTACGTGATGAGATAAACGTGTGTGTATGTACAGTGCAAAACATTTTAATAACAAGGCTGTTTCAATTTGGCTGCCTGAAAGAGTTAATTTCTTGGTATAGAAATGACAGCTTCTGTTTTGTCGGTACCTTGTCAGGAATATAGGAGACCTCACTGATAAGCAAATTACACACCAAGTTTTCCTGGCAGAATACAACGTCTGAGGGCAGGGAGAGATAAAATACAAGAACAATTGACCTTTTTCTAACTCTGGGACACTATATATAAATATATAAAAAAAAACCTGGGATACTTTAAATGCTTACCGACCGCGTCACGACGATGGGCGTAAAGTCCTGGGGCAGCAGATTGCAGGAAATCGTGCGCAAGCTGCACCCGCATCTCCTGCTCGGGGGGCGGAGCTCCACCCCGCCTTCAGTCTCCAAGCGGCGATGGCCGCTCGGGAGACTTAGACGGCGAAACCGCCGTCTTTACTGTTAGTACAGCGCTATGATCAGCAGCAGCGCTGTATTGGGAACAAGAGAGCGATCAGCTTTCATAGGCAGAAGCCTATGACAGCCAATCGCCATGATTGGCTGGCTGGGGGGAGGGAGGGATTGTTAAAAAAAAATAAACACAAAATAGTAAAAAATATTTAAAAAAAAACCCACATAAATATGTATAATAAAAAAAATAAACACTTAGGGTCAGACCCCACCAACAGACAGCTCTGTTGGTGGGGAGAAAATGAGGGGGGGTCACTTGTGTGCTGTGTTGTGCGGCCCTGCAGCTTGACCTTAAAGCTGCAGTGGCAAATTTTACAAAAACAGGCCTGGTCGTTTGGGGAGTTTAATACTGTGATCCTTAAGTGGTTAAAAAGTCATTTTAGGAGTAGGAGGATAAATATAATTGTTTATCTCATCAGTTTATTTTCACTTCAGGCAAGTATTTTGTGCTAATGCACCACTATGAACATAGCCTCAAGGAGTTTAAGCATCCAAAAAAAGGAATTGATTTATAATCAGAAACTATATCTAAAACAAAAACAAGGTGTGGTTAACTGATAATACAGCATGTTTCCAAAACCTTAAAAATGTATTGGTTCTATAGCAAAGTAAAAAGCCTAAGGACTCTTTTCCATGGGTGGCTGAACTGCTTGCTTGTTGGGCAGTTCAGCCTCCCGGATGCTGACCACAAGCTCCTTTTTGCTACAATTACATGCAGATTAATGCACTTGGTAACACCATGCACGTCCTTTTTGACACTCTGTTGTTTTACCCGGTGGCCAAGAACTGTCTTATGTTGTGCCTGAGAACAGCAACCCTTTGTTCAAATGCAACTCCATAGGTCTTCCACCTGTGCAAGCACTAGCAATTGCTGGACGGGACAGCGGGACACTACAGTGACTAATCGGCTACAGGGCCTTGGGAGACAGCACCACTCACTGATGAGCCTGTAAACATTTTATATTATGTAAGTGCGCATCAAGCGCGGGCATTTGCACTTTATTTCTGATGGTTTTGCGATGACGGTTTTATGTTTTTTTTCACTGGGGATTAAAGGAAGATTTTAATACGAGAGCTGTTGAGCCACTGTTGAATTTATTAAGCAAGAGCCCCAACTGGGAGTTGAGGTGGCTACCATCTGTGAGCTGCTTATGATATAATGAATTGGTTGTGTAGTACGGATAATTACTAGAACATTAGTAGCAAAGAAAATATTCTCATATTGTAATTTTCAGTTACGTATTTCGCGCCGTATAAGATGCTCCGGAATATAAGATGCACCAAGGTTTAGAGGGCAAAAACCAGGGAAAAAAATATACTAAACCTGGTGCATCCATATTCCAGGAGCGTCTTGTACATGTCGTCCTGTGTGTCCTCATGTGTGCTCCTGTGCCCCCCATATCCTCATGTGTCCTTCTGTGTGTCCTCCTGTGCCCCCATGTGTCCTTCTGTGCCTCCCATGTGTCCTCTTGTGTGTCCTAATGTGCCCCCCATGTGTCCTCATGTGCCCCCATGTGTCCTCCTGTGTGTCCTAATGTCCCCCCCATGTGTCCTCATGTGCCCCCATGTGTCCTCCTGTGTGTCCTAATGTGCCCCCCATGTGTCCTCATGTGCCCCCATGTGTCCTTCTGTGCCTCCCATGTGTTCTCCTGTGTGTCCTCATGTGCCCCCCATGTGTCCTCCTGTGCCCTCCATGTGTTCTCCTGTGTGTCCTCATGTGCCCCCCTGTGTCCTCATGTGCCCCCCATGTGTCCTCATGTGCCCCCCATGTGTCCTCATGTGCCCCCCATGTGTCCTTCTGTGCCCCCATGTGTCCTCCTGTGCCCCCCATGTGTCCCTATATGTTCTCCTGTGCCCCCCCCATGTGTCCTGTGTGTGCTCATGTGCCCCCATGTGTCTTGCTGTGCCCCCTCATGTGTGCTCCGGTGCCCCCATGTGTCCTCATTTGCCCCCCTTGCCTGAGTCTCTTGGCCCCCCATAGAGTGTCAATAGCGGCGGCAACTTACCTTTGGCAGGCTCCCGCGCTGATCCTAGATGATTGCGCTGCCCCCCGCTAGCCTCCTCTGCCTCCCCCCTGCTTATCTGGCCTCCCCGGGTGTAGCAATAAGTATCGGCAGCTTACCTCCGCAGTGCGCCCGCGATGACTGCAGACGTCCGTCTTCCAGGCACTTCTCGCTCTAGTGACCGGCTTGAACTGATGACGCGCAGTTCAAAGCCGGTCACTAGAGCGAGAAGTGCCTGGAAGACGGACGTCTGCAGTCATCGCGGGCGCACTGCGGAGGTAAGCTGCCGATACTTATTGCTACACCCGGGGGGGCCAGATAAGCAAGGGGGAGGCAGAGGAGGCTAGCGGGGGGGCAGCGCAATCATCTAGGATCAGCGCGGGAGCCTGCCAAAGGTAAGTTGCCGCCGCTATTGACACTCTATGGGGGGCCAAGAGACTCAGGCAGGGGGGAGGAAGGCAGGCACAGAAAGGCAGGGAATCCCCGACGTGGCGGCGGGTCGCGGTTCGTATCGGCGGGCGTTATTAAGTCGGGGATTCCCTGCCTTTGCCGTATAAGACGCAGGGACTTTTTCTCCCCATTTTTGGGGGAGAAAAAGTGCGTCTTATACGGCAACAAATACGGTATATAATGTTTTTTTATAACATTGCATCATTCTCCAATATTTGCAGTTTACACACTACTCAGCATTCTAAATGATTTTACAGAGCAGGCCAGTGAACTTTTGAGGCTAAGTTCACAGTGGGACGTTAAAGTCGCACGTTAAAACAGCATTTAACGCAGAATAACTCACTGCAATGAAAAATCAATGCCCCGTTCACAGTGCACACGTTACGTCAGTGACTAACGCAGCACGTTAAGTAAAAGTACTGCATGCAGTGCGTTATACACGTTATTAGCTGCGTTGGACTGTTTGCACATGCTCAGTAATGACTTGGATGCATACTTTTCATTGCCTGTATTTTTTACTGTATCTGCTGTATGCGACGGTAACGCTGCGTTGCCACTTTTTGGGCGCGTTGCGTTGTAAGCTTGCGGTGCGACTTTAACGTGGCATCAAAACGCAACGTCCCACTGTGAATCTAGCCTGAACTGTCCTCTGGAGAGAAAAAGAAAATACAGTGACTGACAGTTGAGATAACAAGCTTCAGAAGACAGAGCTCTCTGCGACTTTGAAAACTTTAAAAGTTGTGGAGCTCAATGGCTCTTTTGCATAGATAACAACCTGAGTTTCTTAACTCTTCCTGTACTGGAAACAATATTAGACTTACAGTATGTCTCTGCTCCTAATGTTTTATTTCTTAGCTGTACTACACATACAAATCATTATATTTTTTTCGCTTCAGTGTCTCTTTAAGGCACCCATTCATTCACTGATTAATGGTGGATGTACACTTATTGATTTTTCTTACAATATCTGACTGATTTCAATCATTCGATCGCATCTGCTAGAAATTGATGCCCCAACATGCCAGCCCAGTTGATCACTAGATCGATTGTTAGCCAAAATCAATCTAATTAAATGATCATAGCAAACAGAAGATATGAATTGGCGGTTGGTTTGGGAGCGGCGCAGATCGATGGCCCATAGCATTGCACTGCATAAAAGGACACCTGTAGTGAGAAGAACATGGAGGCTGCCATATTTATTTCCTTTTAAACAATACCAATTGCTTGACAGCCCTGATGATCTACAGTATTTGGATGAAGTAGTATGGGAATAAAACCAGAAACAATCATGCAGCTAATCTTGTCAGATCTGACAGTAATGTCAGAAACACCTGATCTGCTGCATGCTTGTTCTGGGTCTATGGCTAAAAGTATTAGAGGCAGAGGATCAGCAGCACAGCCAGGCAACTGGTATAGTTTATATGGAAATACATATGGCAGCCTCCATATCCCTCTCACTTCAGTTGTCCTTTAAACAGTGCAGTGCTGCGGTTCAATAGATTTTTGGTAGATCTCATGCTGAAATCTATTAAACATCTATGTGCAGTGTGTGGAGGGATTTGGTGAGATAGATCCGAAGCTGGCAATTTGGTCGCCCGCTGGTGGCGGAGGTTTGGAGATATCAGCATTGACGGGTAATTTGGGTGCCCAAGGAGCCCAATAAATAGCAGAGGCTGGTACAACGCCCGCTATTTATAGGGCACCGCAGGCACCCAAATCACCTGTCAATGCCGGTATCTCTATAGGCGCCCATGGTGGCACCCGAGAAATTACGTTCTATTCCTTGCAGCTGGGTTGGTAGCTATTGGCAGCAGGGGGTTAAATTTAGGTATGGGGGATTACTGTTAGGTGTCAGGTAGGAAGTTTGTGCGAAGGGGGGGGGGGGGTTAAGATAAGGTGTTGGTTGGGCGGGGGGGGGGGGGGGGGGGGTTCTGTGTGAGAGTTGGGTTAGGTTTAGCCATAGTAAAATATTGGTATTTAATACCAATATTTTACATAGTAAAATATCAGCATTAAATACAATTTTTTTATTATCGGGATTACTGGGTGCCCAAATTTCCATGTGCCTTTTTTCAATCGACGCAATAGATCAATCTGTGATCAGATTATGATCTGAGAGGGATCTATATTTTGGCCACATCAACCAGTGTATGGCCAACTTTACCCATTCAATGCTCTGCAGATTCAGTTCATCTGCTGGGAATTGATTTCCCCAAGATGAAAAATCTAGGTCAATTGGGGATGAAGCATAAGTGGTAGTCAATCTACAGATGATAGTGTTGCACTGCATCGCATACTGCCACACTGCAGATCAATTAATTTTCATTAGATTCCCTGCTTCAATCTATTGAAAATTGATTTGCTGAGTGTGACAGAAATCAACCTTTCTGTATCAATACATATCAGAGAGAAAGCGATAATTTTGTCACATTAGTGGGCAGTCTATAAGTGTATGGCCAGCTTCACTGCATTACTTTACATAATTAAGAAGACATTTCATATTTATTACCTAATGCTAGGTACACATGATATAATTTTCTGGCAGATTTACCTGCCAGATCAATTTTTTCCAACATGTCTGATCTGAAATTCGATCAATTTTCAGATTGATTTTCCAATCGATTTCCATAGAAGTGAATGGAAATCAATCAGAAAATCAATTGAAATTCAGATCGAACATATTGGAAAAAATCGACCTGGCAGGTAAATCTGCCTGAAAATGGTATCATGTGTACCTAGCATCAGAATTGGAGAAACTTGGTTTACTTCATTTGTATCGAACACTCTAATGAATGTGGAGTACTGGCTCCCCCTAGTGATCCATTTATTCATTGCATTGCAAAATTAATTATTTTTTCAAAACTGATTTTTCATTCCACTTCTTTATCGTATAGGTCTTATTTGTCGCTAGTGGTAGTTATGCAAGCAAAGATTCTAAGTACAGCTTGACCAGGGACGGCCTTAGGTTTTATAATGTCCTGAACAGTGGCGTAGCTAAGGAGCTGTGGGCCCTGGTGCAAGTTTGACAATGGGGCCCCCCAAAGCACTCTATACATAACAATTTATACGGCGCACCAAAACCTGCCAATGGCAACTACAGTGTCAGAGGTGCAAGAAAAGCATGGGAAACAGTTTCTTAAGGATTACCAGTATTCAAAGTATCTATAGAAGTCATTATTATGGGCACAGGACCAATAGAGAGCTAATACTGTAGTTGGGGGAGGGCCCTTCGGGGCCCCTCTGGCCCAAGGGCCCCGATGCGGTCGCTACCTCTGCAACCCCTATTGCTACGCCCCTGGGACTCCTGAACAAAGCTTGACTTTGGTTGCCCATGCCCCTCTTTCCCTGGGATTTTAACTGCTACACTGGGTCATTAAAGGAGTACTGTAGGGGGGTAGGGGGAAAAGAGTTGAACTTACCCGGGGCTTCTAATGGTCCCCCTCAGATATCCTGTGCCCGCACAGCCACTCACTGATGCTCCGGTTCCCGCCTCCGGGTTCACTTCCGGAATTTGCAACTTTAAAGTCGTAAAACCACTGCGCCTGCGTAGCCACGCCCTCCCTCCCGCGGACATCACCAGGAGTGTATTGCTTAGGCCCAGTATGGTCTGTGTCTGCACAGTTTGCTCCTGGTGACGTCAGCAGGAGCGAGGACACAGCCGTGCCAGCACAGTGGCTTTCCGACTTTAAAGTGGAACTTTAGCCTAAACAAACATACTGTCATTAAGTTACATTAGTTATGTTAATTAAAATAGATAGGTAATATAATCTCTTAGCCATTCCATTTTAAAAGAACAGGCAAATGTTTGATTTCATGAGGGCAGCCATCTTTTTGGTTGAAAGGAGGTGACAGGGAGCATGAGGCACACACAGTTCCAATTGTCCTGTGTGCTGATCACCCCTCCCAGTTGCTAGGCAATGTGAATAACAATATAGGTAATCCCATCATGCTTTGCACAGCATCAGGGAAAAAGCCTGGGCAGTTTTCTTTGATGGGTGGAGCTTAGCTAAAAATGCAGCTAAAAATGATGTTTTGGTAAGAAAAACAAAGTTCTGATGCTGTGAAACTGTTAAAGAAACACCAAGCCTTTTCAGTTCTGCTGAGTAGATTTTTAGTCCGGAGGTTCACTTTAAAGATGGAAATTCCAGAAGTGAACTGGAGGCGGGGACAGAAGCATCGTTGAGTGACTGTGCGGGCACATGATCTCTGCAGGGGACCATTGGAAGCCCCAGGTAAGTTCAACTAATTTTCCCAATTTTCAAAATTACCCCCCTACAGTATTCCTTTAAATGATCCCAACAAATGTGAAACAAACAAGCACATTGGGGAATATTCACTTAATAGAGGTAAAATTGCCGTGCATATGAAGCGCTTGGCAATTTTTACTTCTGCCAATTTTGTAACGCCACTTTTGTTACTCTACACTTTTGTAATTTTCACTAGCAACATGCACATTAATTAGATAATTAGAAACTGCCCTAACCGAATGCTCCTGCCTCTTTGCTGCGGTCAGTGAGATCCGGGGCTCAAGCATTCCAGGACGCACATCCTGACACTGCATGGTGGACCAACGTTTTCCAGCCACTCATATTATGACCAGCTGACTTTGCTGTGGAGACTATTGCCGATTGACCAGATGGATTTTGGTCACATATTGGGATTAGACTGGTATCGTATGACCATGACTCTGATATATGCTAATACATGGTACAAAAATGACCCCCACGTAGTAATTTTACCGCTATTTAGTGAATATTGCTTATCTTGCCCCTTGGAAATTGCTTTCTTATGTGCTGTTATGTGTGTATGATGAAGTGTGTAATGTGTATGAAGGGGCTACATTGCAGAGACAGAAAAGAATAAATGTGTAATCATGCACTGCAACACATGTATGCATAGCAGGGCCAGGCCAAGGCAGAGGCGAGAGAGGCTCCAGTCTCAGGGCACAGTGTAGGAGGGGGCGCACAACTCACTTAGCTATCATTCCCCTATTGTGTTTGAAGCAGAGAGAAATACAAAAAAGGGATACATGGCAGTGACTGCAAGCCAGATAACTAGAGTGTAAGGTGTTAGGGGTCCTGGGGCGCCTCTTAGTCTAATAGCAATCAGTGTGTGACGGCTGGGGCGGAGGGATGGAGGGGCGCACTTTGCTGTCTCAGCCTTGGGTGCTGGAGGACATTGTCCCGGCTCTGATGCATAGGGCCCAACCATCCTTTCACTGTCCCGGATCTCTGCAGTTTGTCCAGCCCTTCTTTTATCTGATGTGGTCGGGATCTACCTGCCCGCAGAGCCACTTATTCACATATCTCTGTCAGCAGCAGGAGAGAAGCAGAGCCATGTGCAGCCACTCTCATTACTTCCTGTGTCCAGGGCTGTTTTTAGCAAAGACATTCCAGACCTTTATCTGTAGCACCCTTGGCTCTCAGGGCACCACTGGAATTAGCCGTGTCTGTTCATCTCGTCCCCAATCTGCTAAAACCATTCCTGAGTCCCCAGCTTACAGTCTCCTCTACCAATCATTGTCACTGCTCCCGCCACATAGGACCAGTAGGTCCAAATACAATGCCGCTTTGCTCCACCACCTCCCCTCCACAGGGCCAAAAAACAGATAAAGAGAGAGGGTGCTTCAGGACGGCAGAGCCTTACTGCTATACTGCATATGATACAGGTGTCTCTGCAGGTGGCACTGCCCTCTCTCTCTCTCTCAACCAGCCTATGCCCGCTGTATGCTTGCTGCTTTTGGACTCCTAGCGCTCACAAGAATTGTAAGGTACAATGACCAGCTCTTGCCTCACTGCTGTCAATGGGTGGATCTTCTATATACAGCAATCTGTTGTCCCAATAAATCTTCTATTTGGTTTCCTGTACTAGATCTCTGCAAACTAGGTTACCGAGTTTCTACAGACTTAAAGAGAAACTCCGACCAAGAATTGAACTTTATCCCAATCAGTAGCTGATACCCCCTTTCACATGAGAAATCTATTCCTTTTCACAAACAGACCATCACTGTATGACTGATATTGTGGTGAAACCCCTCCCACAAGAAACCTTGTGAACCGTGTTGCATTGTGGGAAATAGCTGTTTCCAACTGCCAAAAAAGCATGCAGCAGCTACATCATCTGCCAACAGCAAAAATGTCATCATGTAATAAATGTCAGAATGTAAATCAGGGATTTAAAATATTTTACAATGGGCAAACACTGACTAAATCATTTATACATAATTATTGTAAAAATGAAGCACTTTTTTATTACATTATTTTCACTGGAGTTCCTCTTTAAGTCATTTTCCAGCAGTGAGCATGGACCACGCCCCCTAAAGAAAGCTGGCAGTGACCAGTGAAAGACATGTTGGGTGTTACCCACGTCGCTCCGCCATCAGCATTCTGTTGACCCATGCCTGTTCGCCTGCCACCACCCATCCAGGTCACAGCAATCTGCCAGTACATGGCTGCTGCCACCAGATGGTTGAGAGACCTACCTGCATGCTCCTGCCTCTTTGCTGCGGTCAGTGAGATCCCAGGCACAAGCATTGCAGAACTCACATCCTGACACTGCATGGTGGACCAAAACTTTCCAGCCACTCGTATACCATGTCCAGCTGACTTTGCTGTGGAGACTATTGCTGATTGACCAGATGGATTTTGGTCACACATTGGGATTGGACTGCTATCGCATGACTATGACTCTGATATATGCTAATACATGGTGCACTCTACGGTTGTCACAGTCTGCTGAGCTCGTCTGCTTATACCTGTGGAAATTGTGGCTGTGGCAGCGCCAACAATATAATTTGGTTGCTGAGCACCAGAGTTTGTGTATAGTATAGCCAAACACAAGCTACTACAGTTACCAGCGGTAGCAGCATGATGTAATGGCGGTAATTTACTCCAGAGTTCGACTACTATCATGCTACCTTAAAGAGAAACTCCGACCAAGAATTGAACTTTATCCCAATCAGTAGCTGATACCCCCTTTTACATGAGAAATCTATTCCTTTTCTCAAACGGATCATCAGGGGGCGCTGCATGGCTGATATTGTGGTGAAACCCCTCCCACAAAGAAATTCTGAGTATGTACTCTTGGCAGTTTCCTGTCTGTGAACCCTGTTGCATTGTGGGAAAGAGCAGTTTACAGCTGTTTCCAACTGCCAAAACAGCAAGCAGTAGCTACATCACTTGTCAGCAGTAAAACTGTCACCATGTGATAAATGTCAGAATATAAAGTGCGAAAGCCGGCGGCTTCATCTATTACATTGCCGCCGGCTAATTTAATAATATTAAGCGAGTTGTAATACATTTGGCCGCAGCGAGACGGCCGTAATATACATTGTGCATAGTGTAGTAATTACATTTCTGACATTGGCCGCTCCGCTGCGGCCACTTTGAACATTGGCCGGCCAGAACCCGAAGTGGCTGGCCAGAACGAGAAGTGGCCACACTACGAGTTCTGGCCGTAACATATATACAGAACCCTGGTTCTAGTCAAGACAGGGTTTACTCATTGAACCTTCATTGACTCATAACATTAAGGCCCCTTTTACACTAGGCCGGGTTAATTGCGTTGCGTTACCCTTTCTACATGCAGGGTAATGCAACAGCAATGAAAGTTTATGGGTCCTAGCACACTTGTCGCGTCATGTTGTAAGTTTCCAATCAGTCGACAACTAGCCACAAAGTCAGCAGCACATTATGTCAGACTACTGCAGCAATGCAGCGGCAGCGGAAGTAATGTAAGTTAATGAGCAACGCGTACATTTCCCAGTCGCAGTGACGTACTTCCTGTACAGCAGGAAGTATGCAACTGGGCAAGGGGTGGCGGTGAAGGGTGTGTGGGGGCGGTGCTGTGCATATGACCCTGTCGGCGCACTCTGCCGCAGGGTCATATGAATGATGATTTGTGCGTTGCGATACGATACGATGGGGGTGGAGCTTCACACTGCAAATGGACTGGCCAGGTATAAAACCGGCCTAGTAGTCCAGCATTCTACTGATTGGTGACAACCGATTGTAACAGTGCATTTTATGGGGATTTTTTTTTTTTATGTAAATTTTATTGTTGATTGAATTATCTTGAATTTTTTATGATATTGAGTACAAATTGTAATACTTTGCTCTCTAGTGGTGCTATTTACAGGCTTCTGTCCTCTATATATGAATAATTTGTTGTTCAGTCTATGCACGCTCATCATTGAGTGGGTACAGATGATTCTCTTTTGCTTTAGGACCCAATATTTGCGTAAAGAATTTCACGCATTTCTTTATGCTTTAAGTTAACTAAAAATGCTTATTTAGGCTTATTTATATTGGAACTCGGCTGCTCGTCTCATTCATCTTTCTTCTCATTCTTCCTCTGCTGCTCCTCTCTGTTAAGCTCTTCAATGGCTACCAATTAACTATAGGATCCAGTTCAAGCTCTTAACCCTAAATTACAAAGCTCTCCACAGTCTCTCTCCCCTGTACATCTCCTCACCAGTCTCCAGATACCAACCCAACGGCTATCTCAGATCTGCACATAATCTTAGTTTGTCCTCCTCTTGAATTACCTCCTCGCATTTACGTATGCAAGATTCCGCACATGCTTCACCTCTCCACTGGTATGCCCTTCCACAACACATCTGTCACCCTCCAACCTTTGTAACCTTTAAACGCGCTCTCACTTTTTCCGACAAGCATACGTTCTACCTTAGGCCACTTCCCCTGTGTCCTAAAGCCAAGTTGCACTCCTACTAGTTATCCTAAAACCCACTGCCTCTAGGTATGTTTATTGTATTCCACCCCACCTCTTATTTCTACCATTTTCCTTTAGATTGTAAGCTTGCAAGGGCAGGGCTCTCTCCCTCTATTGGGTCTTGGTATTCATTATACATTTTTTTCATCATGTTACTTTTTTTTTTTCGCTGTCATTACCAAATATAAAACTGTATTTTGTATTGATTCTGTAGTTTGTTACCAATCTGTATTTTGTATTTTGGTGTATTCCATTTGTCCGTATTATTATGTATCCCATGTTCGTTTCTTATTTTATACAGTGTCACGGAATATGTTGGCGCTTTATAAATCAATAATAATTATAATTTAAAATTTTGCTTGTTTATAAAGTGAGCCATTTGGTTTTCATGCTGATTTGTTACTTGTATAGTCTACGGCAGTGGTTCTCAAACTCTTCCATGTCAGAACACCATTGACTACTTTTTAAAGGCTCTTCTTGGCACAAACCGCATGGTCACCATATTATGCTTCAAATAGGACCCAATAATATACATTGAATTCACTATATTAAACATCCCCCCTCTAGCTCTAGTAGATCTCATTCCAGTTAGGCAGGCAGTGTCCAGTTTTAGTTAGGCGATATCCCCTTTAGATGGCCCCATTTAATTATGCAGTATCCCTGCTAGGTAGTCAGTGTTCCTTTGTAGCTAGACAGTAGCCCCCTCTAATTAGGCAGCACCCCCCCCCCCTTTTAGGCAGGCATAGACCGCCTTTTTATCACCAGCGGCTCCTACCCTCACTTCCTTATAGGTAGGCTGAATACCCTCCAGACTCTGCTAAATTATGTTTGCATATTTAAGAGGGGATTATGCCTAATTATGGTTGTTGACTTAAAGGGATACTGTAGGGGGGTCGGGGGAAAATGAGTTGAACTTACCCGGGGCTTCTAATGGTCCCCCGCAGACATCCTGTGTTGGCGCAGCCACTCACCGATGCTCCGGCCCCACCTCCAGTTCACTTCTGGAATTTCTGACTTTAAAGTCAGAAAACCACTGCGCCTGCGTTGCCATGTCTTCACTCCCCGCTGATGTCACAGACCATACTGGGCCTGCGCTGTGCGCTCTTGGTGACATCAGCGGGATCGAGGACACGGCAACGCAGGAGCAGTGGTTTTCAGACTTTAAAGTCTGAAATTCCAGAAGTGAACCGGAGGTGGGGCCAGAGCATCGGTGAGTGGCTGCGCCAACACAGGATGTCTGCGGGGGACCGTTAGAAGCCCCGGGTAAGTTTAACTCATTTTCCCCTGATCCCCCTACAGTATCCCTTTAAAGTGAGTGGGAATCGATCTAAAAAAAAATTAAGCCAGATACCTACGTAAAGAGAACGAATGCTCTGGGACCTATAGAGCCTTCCTGCTCCTCTATCGGTCCACGTTCCAGCGCTAGCATCCCAGTAGCAGTATCCGACCAATTAGGTCAAATACTGCTCTCTCCGCCACCGAATGGAGGTTTCAGAAGTCTTTGGGAGCCCGAGTGCTCCTGAAGACAAGCCGCTCTAAACTGCGCATGCACCAGCGCCCTCTCTTCTGCACTTTCACGTGCGCAGTATGGAGCCGCCTGTCTTCGGAAGGACTCGGCTCCTGAAGACTTCCGAAGTCCCCGTGGCTGGGGAATCAAACAGAGGAGCTGCTGCTGCAACGAGGGGTCTGGGAGAGGAAAGGCTCAGAGTTGAACATCAAGGTTAGTGTTAGGCAGAGGAGAGGGGGGTTAGTGTTAGGAAGAGGAGAGGGGAGGTTAGTGTTAGGCAGAGGAGAGGGTGGTTAGTGTTAGGCAGAGGAGAGGGGAGGTTAGTGTTAGGCAGAGGAGAAGGGAGGTTAGTGTTAGGCAGAGGAGGGGGGGTAGTGTTAGGCTCAGGAGTGATGGAGGTTAGTGTGAGGCACAGAGAGAGGAGGTTAGTGTTAGGCACAGAGAGAGGAGGTTTGTGTTAGGCAGAGGAGAGGGGGGTTAGTGTTAGGCAGAGAAGAGGGGAGGTTAGTGTTAGGCAGAGGAGAGGGGGGTTAGTGTTAGGCAGAGGAGAGGGGAGGTTAGTGTTAGGCAGAGGAGAGGGGGGTTAGTGTTAGGCAGAGGAGAGGGGAGGTTAGTGTTAGGCAGAGGAGAGGGGAGGTTAGTGTTAGGCAGAGGAGAGGGGAGGTTAGTGTTAGACAGAGGAGAGGGGAGGTTAGCGTTAGGCAGAGGAGAGGGGGGATGTTAGTGTTAGACAGAAGAGAGGGGAGGTTAGTGTTAGACAGAGGAGAGGGATATTAGTGTTAGGCAGAGGAGGAGGTTAGTGTTAGGCAGAGGAGAGGGGAGGTTAGTGTTAGGCAGATGAGAGGGAAGGTTAGTGTTAGGCTCAGGAGAGATGGAGGTTAGTGTTATGCAGAGAAGAGGGGAGGTTAGTGTTAGGCTATATTTCCAATGTAGGCAGCTGCTCATATCGTATTCCTATCCTTGGTGCCAGGTTTTCTCCTTGAGATGATGGGCCGCCCCCATGCCTAGACCAGCACATGAACAAGTATCCTCTGAAAGGGAAACAGCTGGTGTGCCGTCTGCTTTTCTCCCTCTGCACCACCTCCACCTGATTTTGCACTACTGTATATGCTTTCAACTACTGCCTGTTGTATAATGAACTTTGGTTACACCACACAATAAACCAGATGATCAAACGCCAGTGCCTGAATTATTTTATTTGTTACTGTTATATGTTGGAAGGTGTTTTGCTTGGATCTGTGTGAGCAGTGAGCATATCCTACTCCTGGTGTGAACCATGCAGCCGACATCAGGTGAGATATTTCCATGTATTGGGGTTGTGATCCTGAACCTCAAATCCCATTGTAGCAGAGCAAGGGAAACCTATGAATCAGGGGGCTTCATAGCAACATTTTGGTTGGGCCCCCCATCCCCCAATAAATGATAAGGTGTCTCCCCCACACACATCAGTTTTAGGTAGCCTTTGTGTAGAAGTGCCCCTTTCCCCTCCACCCCCCCCCCCCTTCCCCAGCATAAGGTGGACAGAGGTTCCCCTCCAATATTAGCTAGCCCCAGGTCTTCCCCCTGCGTAGGAACCTAGAGGTTCCCCCAGTATTAGGTAGCCACTAAGGTATAGGTATTTATATGTACACCTCAGTATTAGACTCCCCCAACTATGGGCAGCCAGAGGGGACGCTTGCTCCTGGTCAGTTTTACGTCTCTTGATGCAGAGTACATCCATGAAGGTAAGGAAGGAGGAAGTATTGGAGTTAAATGAATTGCTTCTCCATGATGAAATGGTGCTGAATGTGTGTGTTCAGGTTCCAAACCACGTGCTGCCAAATCTGGACACCAACACTTGTAGTGATGTACTTGTGCAGCACTGTTGCCTTAGGGATTGAGTCTCAGTGCCTATGGACAACGTGTGTGTACAGTGTGTGTGTGTGTACAGTGTGTGTGTGTGTACAGTGTGTGTGTACAGTGTGTGTGTGTGTGTACAGTGTGTGTGTACACTGTACGTGTGTGTGTGTGCGTGTGTGTGTGTGTGTGTGTGTTTTCATGGAGCATTTCCATGAAAGGTTGGTTTGATAGTTGGCCTTTGTAGAGCTGATCTGATTGAAAGAAGAGAAGTGATAATCTGTTAACAGATCCCCACTTACAGTATATACAGGCCACACTGTGTTTTGAGTTAGTACTGGAGGGGATGACATATAAATACTCTTTTCATTAAAGGGAACCTGAAGTGAGAGGAATACAGAGTCCGCCATCTTCAATCCTTTATAAACAATGCCAGTTGCCTGGCTGTCATGCTGAGCTTTAGGCTTTCATTGTTTTTGAGTCACACACCTACAACAAGCATGCAGCCATTGGAGTCATACCAGAGTCACAGCATCTGATCTGCATGCTCCTTCTGGTTCAGTGGAGGAGGAAGAGCATCAGCACAGAAGTCAGGCAACTGGCATTATTTATTAGAGCATGAAGATGGCAGCCTCCGTATTCCTCTTACTTCAGGTAAATACGGAGTCAGTTGCAATAAACATGTAATCTGCATGTTGCAGTGGGGCACTTAGCATTATGCATTCTCGCTGGTATCTCTGAGACCATCCTGAGTAAAGACACATCTGTTTGACTCATTTGTTTGGGAAATGCTTATTGAACATTATACAAGTTACCGCTAGATGGCATGATTGTTGTAATTTAAAGCAAACTGCAGGGATCCAGTAATTAAATGAATGAGACTTTCGAATCATACACTTGTGATGTAATGAACAGCTGTATGGATGTATACAAATCAGGAGTGCTCTCTGGAACTCTAAGGGGCTAATTATAAAGCAGAAGTGCAGGACTTTTAAAACAGGATCATTACGGCCTGGCGATCTGTAGCGTCATTCAGTTAAATAGAGTATTAGATTAAATGCCATGACTGTTATGTCTCGCTAGAAAAAGTAATAGCAAGCGACCCTTAGACTTTCATTTCAGCAGCTTACTGACACTTCTTAAGGTAGCCATACACTGGTCGATTTGCCATCAGATTCGACCAACAGATAGATCCCTCTCTGATCAAATCTGATCAGAGAGGGATCGTATGGCTGCCTTTACTGCAAACAGATTGTGAATTGATTTCAACCTGAAACCATTCACAATCTGTGGTGGTGGTGCTGCTGCCGCTCCCCCCCCCCCCCCCGCATACATTACCTGCTCTGGCCGGCGCGACTCCCCCCCCGGTCTCCGCTGTCTTCTTCTCCGCTCTGGTCTGGTCTCTGGGTCCGGCAGGCTTCACTTCTTTCTGTCTGGGGGAATTTTAAACAGTAGAGCGCCCTCTACTGTTTAATCTTCCTGCCGGGACAGGAAGAAGTGAAGCCTGCCGGACCCGGAGACCAACGCGGAGAAGAAGACAGTGGAGACCTGGGAAGTCGCGCCGGCGGAGCAGGTAATGTGTTGCAGCTGTATTGCGTCGGTCGTCGGGCACTCGAACGCCACTAGCAACGCGCTCCCTACCCGCGGGCGATCAACGGTAATTTCCCGCACGGAGCGATCAACGGGACCGATCTATTTCGGGACGAAATAGATCGAAATTTAACATTAACGATTTGACAGCAGATTCGATCCCAGTGATCGAATCTGCTGTCGATCGGAAGGGATCGGCCTAGTGTATGGCCAGCTTTAAAGTAGCAATCTGCTGCAAAAGTGTAAAATAGGGTGACTGAAACACAATCACTGTTCTCCACTGTAGCCTGCAGGATTAGGCATAGTAAAAGAGGCGGATGCCTAACAATCTTCAGATCACAATCTTTATAAATAGGTTCCTTAGATGCATACATGCAAAAACAACGCCGGTAAATATTGGCAAAGGTTGAAGCCGAAAAATGGCTCACCCTGCTCCTGTGACGTTAATTACTATTCCCCCTTCAGGCTGCCATGGACCACGTAATTTAGCTTCCAGTGATAGCTGGCGGTGGAATTATGCTGTTTTATAGTCATTTGGAATCCGTCTTTTGACGGTACCCAAATTACTGTCTGAGCACTGCTATAGCTGTAATTCACATTACGGCCTATGGCAGCGCATAGTGCACCCAAATTTCCCAAGCCCCTTCTGCGTGTCTCGTCTATAGATTCCTATTCTCAATCTTTTAAGGAAATCTGTAGCCTGAACCTGTATTTACTGACATCCTTTAAAAAATGCCAGTCTGCTGGTTGTTTTACTGGTCATCTGCCTTTATTGGCACAACTACAGATCGAATAGTTCTCGCAGCCATAGTTGGGCCAGTCAGGGAAGAAGGACTCTTCTTCTTTTCATTTTTTTTTTAATAAAACACCTCCCATGTTGTGTTTCCCTGACAGACTCTCTCCCACTCCTCCTCCATGCGGAGAAACTCAGCAGTGGTGCTTATAGTGGTGCCCTTGTCCTCCCCCCAACCCCCGGGGCCCCGTACACACCCCGGGAAAAAGTAAGTGCTGGGTGGAGGGTGTTCCAGAAATTGGATTGGAAAGGGTGTGTATCATGACAGTATTTTAATTAGGGCTCATTCACACTATGTGAGTTGCAGTGAGTTTTGACTCACTGCACATAGTGTGCAGTTTACTTGGTGACATGAAAGTTCATAGACTTTCACTTTATCCTTCACACTATAACAGTGAGTTGCTGTGCAGTGCATTTCAGCTCATCGGGAGTTAAAGAGACTCTGAAGCGAGTCTCAATCCACTTTTTTAACTTTTAATTTATGTAAAGCACTATAAGCCCTGCTAAAGCGCCACATCCCGTGGCAAAATGAGGGGTTTATACCCCCAAATCCCCTCTTCTGAGTCCGGGGAGCACTTCCTGTTGAGGAAGAGCTAATGGCTGTAGCTCTGCCTCTTCGCGCGTCAATTCCCGCTGATCACCGCCTCTCCCCGCCCCTCTCAATCTTCCTTCACAGAGAGGGGCGGGGGAAGGCGGAGATCGGCGGGCAGATTGACGCGCATGGAGGCAGAGCTGCAGCTCATAGCTCTGCCTCCATGAGCAGCAAAATCCACGACCAAGAAAGTTGTGAATTTTGCAGAGGGGATTTGGGTGGTATAAACCCCCTCGTTTTGCCATGGGGATGCGGCGGTTTAGCAGGGCTTATAGTGCTTAACATTAACAAAGTGGAGTTAGATTCGCTTCAGAGTCTCTTTAAAGCTCATGGAAATGCACAACAACTCACAAACCCATTCATGAATTTTTTATTCATGCATTTTCATGCATTTCAACTCACTGACTAGTGTGGATGAGTCCTTATGCTTTTTCAGACTTTATTACAAACATCCTCGTTCTCACCTCTTGATCTTTTCCTTCTAATTAGGAAGTTTGGGAAAGGGTTCATCGGAGAATGTTTAGTGAACATGATGTTTTTGTGTCCTGTGTGTGACCCTCTGAGTCAGCAAATGCCATTTGTCATTCCTCAGATAGATACAGCTGTTCCTTCAAATTTATGCCTAATTTCACTGGCCCATAGGATTTAGTATTCATTTTTGTTCTATCCCAGTTAGTGACTTTTAACATTTTACATACAGTAGATCAAGGACGAGGTCCCAGAGGAGCCTTACACATTAGTTTAGTGTAAGGTTTCTTCCCCACTTCCATGCCACGTGTAAAGAAGGTGGCTATAGCAACGCATGACACTTGCGTTGCTATGCGATTCTCCCCAATGCAGTTGAGATCCCACTCATTTATAATGAATGTAATCACACCGTGTTTGTGTAAATTTGTCTGCAACCATGCCTTGCAATTCCGTGCTGAATTGCAACACATGGATGGAAACATCAGACGCTGCAGTCTATGAACTTCTGATGCTGCTGCTGATCGCGTACACTGTGTGTTACTGGAAATACAATCAGCAGTGCACAAGTAGGGAAGGGGCCTAAAGCTTGACTTGCTTTGAAGATTTCCCAAAAATGTGTTAGAATATCTGGCCCTAAACTCAAGTAGCACATGTTACAACCTGTTACCGGATATTAGAGCCACGTACTTCCATAGCAGTCTATTGGGGCAGTAGCTTAGGCGGGGCTCACAGTTGTCCAAGGAAAATACATGGGCATTTTTCCACACACAATTAATTTTGTAAACTGTGCATTCATCTGTGTTATGCTGGGTACACACTATCAGATTTTGGCTGCATTTCCACTTGTGCGGTGTGGAATCGCCGGGAAATCATTGCAGACGAAATTGCATGTGGGTGCGATTTTGCATGCGTTTTTTCCCGTGATTTCGCATGCGATTTCGCATAGGGTAGTAGGTGGGCGATTTTAACCATGTCACTGCCTGTGTAAATTAGCATGACCTCCTATGCGAAATCGCATGTGAAATCGCGGGGAAAAACGCATGCCAAAACCGCATGTGATTTCCCTATTAGATACATTGTATGCGATTCGCTTAGCGGTGTGCGGGGAGCGAATTCTGACGGCTCTGCCGTGCAGATTTTCCCCGCACACAAAAACGCTCTGCACAACGCACAAGTGGAAACAGGCCCATCCACTTGTATTGGCTGTGTGAATCCGCATGCGGACAACACATGCGGATTCGCTATAGTGGAAATGAGCCCTCACTGACAGATTTACTGTCAGAACGATTATTTCCAACATGTCCGATCTGATTTCCGATCATTTTCTGATCAATTTCTATTCAATAGGAAATCGATCGGAAATCAGACGTTGGAAATAATCGATCTGACAGTAAATCTGACAGTAAATCTGCCAGAAAATCTCATAGTGTGTACCTAGCATTACCAACGTGCTTGTGCCTCACTAGAAAATGATTGTCAATAAAAAAAAATGCATGTAGTGCGCAAACTTACATATACTGCAAGATGTACGTTTATTTCACGCAGATCAAAATACGATCGCATATTCCCTAACTTTCAACCAGGAATGCGATTCTCCATCGAATTGCATTCTATGTATGGCGATCGCGTTTTTAGATAAAATGTATATTTGTTTTGCAAATAGCTCCTATATTATTTTTGGTGTGATTCTACCGTTTCTTGTATAGATCTTCCCCCTTCTTTGATCATTGGATTTTGCACTATCCAGGTCACATATTTATACACCCCACTATATTCAGGATAAATGGAAAGCTATTTCTTGTGTGCTCACATTTTTGGAAAATTGCTTATCAGATGGGATTTTTGCTAATTGTGAACCCTGTTTTAATCATAACAGTTATTCAAGGGTTTCTTATTTCAACCTTCCATAGGAAAGTACTAGATTGCAGGACCTCAATGTATCTCTAAAGACAGGATTCTCACCAAGTCACACCTTACATGGTGTCCCAATCTCTGCACAAACCTTTCCAGCACTAACAGTACTGCTGCAACTGCTGAGTACAGTACAGGACTTCCCACTGCTGTATACTTGTTAAATGAACGCTACATTCTGCTAACCATTCTCATACTATCATGCTAGTTCTTCTGTAATCGACTTTTTGAATTATTTATAGACAGTTATCAAAATCCTATACATGTTTCCATATACTGTAAATAATACAAATACACAAGTGACCCAGAATGGTGTGTATGGAAAATATATCTCTTTTATTTATGCATTGTTCAGGACATAACTGGCAATGTATTTGACAGCCAGCATTGTTTCTTCACAGGTCTCTTTAATCTCAGATTCGGGCAGTATAAAGCCATATCTGCCAGTGTCCCGCAGCTCAAATGTGAAGGAATACTTAATGCCGGTATCATACGCCCAATCATCTGATCCTCCAGAGGACAGGTCTGAAAAGAAAAAAACAATCAATAGATATGTTGTAAAGTTGTTGTATTAGAGAAGATCCTATAATATAAAGAACAACATGTTAATTGTAAAGTGGACCTCTGCAGAGTGAATGTCGCAGTAAGGACTGGTTCGTCCTTGCAATTGCAAGACACAATCACAATCGCCTAGGGTTTGGCCTTGGGATTTTGCAATGTGCAATTGCACTTTTGGCTTTTTTTCCGAGAACGAGAATCACATTGTGATCGCTCCAAAAGTACGGCATGCAGCACATTTGTGATTTTATACAAATCATAATGCTGTAGAGAGAATTATTGGATATTTTGAAAAAATAAGATAGAAATAAAGTATTTCCTGCCACCACAATGATGGAGGAGAGGATCCCATCTATGATTGGGGGGCCCTAAGCATTGGAGGATGGCTGTGCTGGGCACTATGGGAATCCTGGGATTTTCAGGTAGGCATGGCACAAATACAAATAGCCATATTTGGGTCAAATATAAGGACGACCTGAATTTGAACGCCAAAACTATCAATTACACACATCAATTCCACTAGCTTAGTCACCTCCTCTCACTCCCAGGACTTCTCACAAGCATCACCTCTCCTTTAGAACGCTCTCCCACAGTCAATCCGCCATGCTCCAAGTCTGGACATTCTCAAATGTTCTCTCAAAACACACCTGTTCAGGCAAGACTATAATTTGCTATAGGTAGCATTGGAGATTTACTGCCTCATCCACTAACCCCTGTGTCACTTACCTAATGTCTCCTCCAACCCACTACCCTGTAGATTGTAAGCTGGCAAGGGCAGGGACTTCCTTCTAGTGTTTCTGATTCTGGTATAATTTATCATATGAACATGCACCGGTATTGGTGATGTCTCAAACCACACAAGAACAATGCATGTGTTTGTATTTTTATTGCTGGATGTCCTGATTGTAGAGCTTTTTGAACCTCTCATGTATCTATGTTCCCCACTATTTGTACTGTGTACAGCGCTATGGAAAATGTTAGTGCTATAATATTATTAATTCCCTTCTAATCTTTTTATTACTGAATCCTGATATTTATATAGTCAAATTATCAGTGACTGAAGCTGTTGGTTCTGTATAAATAATAATAATCCCCTGTACCATCTGTAATGTAGTATGAGCAAAAAGGAGGGGTTCCGCACAATAGCCGTTGCAAAAAGTATCAGATCTTTATTGAAACAGGTTAAAAAGTTGTGTAGCTAACATGTTTCAGACCCACACTGGTCCTTAGTCATAGCACATAATGTAACCTGTAATGTAGCACACACAGAGAAATCAGTCAATAAACACATTTTACTTTGTATTTATTATTTGAAACCATTGTCAGGCAGAAAGTATCAAAGATGTAGATTTTAATAAAATTTGGTGATTAAGCTGGAACCCGTTTTAGTAAATGCCCACTTCTAAAATCAGCATGCAGTTTTCTGCATAGGATATTTTTCTAAGGACTGGTGCACACCAGAGTGGTTCATGAACATTTTTTAAAAATGCTAGCGGTTTGAAAACCGCTTGGGTAATGTATTTCAATGGGCTGGTGCACACCAGAGCAGTTCGTTTTTTCCACAAACGCAAACTTCGGGGCTGCAGCATTTTTTAGATATCTGAGGCGTTTCTGCCTCAATGTTAAAGTATAGGAAAGTGGAAAATCGCTCTGAAAAAATGCTAGATCAGAGTGGTTTTCCAAACGTTTTTGTCAAAGAAGCTGTTCAGTAACAGCTTTACTGTAACAATATATGAAATCTGCTACACAAAAATGCTCCAAAAAATGCCAGGCATGTTTAGAAAATCTCTCTAAACATGCCTAGAATCGCTCTGAAAATCTGCTTCAAGAACTTTGAGCCTCAAGCGTTTTGCAGATCTGCTAGAGGTTTTTGGTGTGCATTGGCCCTAACTCCGGTAGCAATGTTCATTGCTGATCGGTGCTGTGAGCGAAAACTTCCCCTTCCAGTGACTTGCCTGGGAATAGTTTGTTTTGGCCAGTGGTCTCTGTTAGCTTTGTGAAGTATTCAGTAACACATTCCTATTTTTGATGGCAATAACTCTTTATGAAGTCAGCTGTAATTACAACGTAATTTGGGATCAGACGTTGAGCATTTTTTATTTCCTGCTGGCAAAGCGTGGCTGGTAAAAAGATAACTGAAGCAAATACGTAATATTATTTTGCTATTTTTATACTAGGCGGTACTTTGGTCTTGCTGAGAAGGGATAAGAAGCCATATTGGAAAAATCCAAGAACCATCTAATCTCTTTTTTTCCTACCAAGTACCATTACATCTGTGATACAAACATTGGCTCTCTGCTAAATATTTTTTGTTAATGCATTTGGGTGTACCGTCATGCCTTGTTGTGTTGGAGTTGCGGAGTGTTACATCATTGCTACTGTCCTTAACTGATTCAGGACCTCTGGGCTTTGGCCCCTTGAGCCTCGTTCACATTTCACGCTTTGTCATCCATATTTTGGCAACACGTGCAGGAGGCAGACACACATGAACATAAGACGTGCATAGACTGCACTATCTGATGTTCACACTGCATGTGTTCCGTACCAGTGCGGTGTGCGAACGTTGCTGCAGGCATTTTTCAGCAAAACTACAAAAGTGAATGGGATCAGCCATGCAACGCATGCAAACGAGGATGGCGTGCGATTGCACGCGTTGCGTTCCGATCGCACAGCCATCTGCATTTGATAATGTGAACGAGGCCTTAATGATCAGATCCTTTTTTTGATTCAATAATTTTTATTAAGGTAACATTTAAAGAGAAAAAGTAACATTGTCACCCAGTATCCCCACGCAGGGGGCCATAGAATTGCAACAACTGTAAAATTCAAAGACTAATAACAATAATAGTAGCAGAGTCTACCTGTCCATCAAATAATATACTTCAAATAGACAATGCGTACAATTAGCTAAGTGCTATCGCCGCCATGATAACGCAGCAAGCCGTGCCTCCGGACCCTAATAAAGTCTGGGGTAGCATTACAGGTCATATTAAATCATATTTAGTAAGTGATCACTGTGGCTGTTTGGCTCATAGTGATCTTGCTTCACCTACATCTGGAAAAGGTTAAACAAAACTAATACAGCAAGCAGTGAACGGCCAGCAACACAACACTTTCATAAGTGAAATGTAGAAGTGTAAATGTGATTAACAGTATCACAGTACAGTTATTGTTATGTTTCATATATTACTCCTCATACTGTAAAGATATTAAACATGACAGCAAACTTACAGATGGTTTTCCCTCCAGGTCCATAAGTGTACACAGTTCCATATAAAGATGACAGCGCATTAACTGCACCCTCAGAAAGTGCAAGCTGAAACAGAAAAGAAATATTGCTCAATCACAGTCAATTTAAAGCACCCCTCAACCAGGGAAAAACACAACTGAATTTAACTAATGAAGGGCTAGATTACCTCATCCTGAGAAGCCTGATGCTTCTCATTGCCTATGGGGTCCCTTCCTTTCCCCTTAATCTTCTTATGTCCCCAGCCCCCCAGAAGTCCCCCCAAGCGATTCTGAACTCTGCATGTGCAAGTTCTGAACTGCACATGTGCAGTAAAAGACAGCGCTAGTGGACGAGCACTTCCTTTTGCTTTGCACACCAGGTTTGGAACTCCCGCATGCGTAGTTCTGAATTACCGCTGGGCAGGGGCGGACCTACCATGAAGCCGTCTGAATCATGTGATGCCTAAAATCTAGGGGCCAGTGTTTGGTCAAACAGTTCAACCACATTCGAACAGTGTCACTACCCGCCCTCCCCTATGACATAAGCAGGTAAGGTGTCGATATTTGCCTCTTATCGAGTGCCATTGCAGGTAAGATCGTCTAGAGAGTCTAAACAGCTGCTGAACTCCTGGCTGCTGTATTGTGAGGCCTACAATGATGTCCCCAGGACATCAGTATTAGACCAAGGTGAAAATATATACAGTAACATTGTTTAATAAACAATATCAATACAAAATTTCAGTTTGCCAGATTGTAACTAGCAAAGAGGTTTAACGTGTACTTTTACAAAGAGGCACTTCAAAATCATGAAATGTTTTGGGGATATTTGCAATTTAAATTCTTAATAAATATAACCTTCGTGTTGTTGAAATTGGATGAGAAGGAAAAACAGACAGTAAAGGGAGATAAGCTTCACAACGCTTGTTTTGAGAAGTGGCCCACTACACAAAGGACCAATGTCCAGGCTTGGGAGGGAGAACGTGTGGCATCAAGGACGTTGCTTGTTACAGTAAGTACACTCACATAAGAAGGATTAGGATTAGCTCTGGTTTTCTAAAGCTGATCTATGTTGGAATGATGCACATTGCAATTTGCAGTTTGAGCACAAGATGTCACTGTCGTGCTCCACCATTGCCCTTTTAGAGAATGTTGTATGGGAAGTTGTTGCAAGGTAGAGGTTTTCCATTCCTACTCCCCTTTCAGTTAATTTAGCCAATCCTTGGAGCCTTGGCAGTACAAGAAGTTATTTAACAGGGATATAATTACATGAGACATTACCATGGAGGAGATCAGTGAGTAGGGGGTAATCCAACCTGGTGTCTAGCCTGTCCAGGGGGTCAGACTTTTGAAATGGGTTATTAAGACCTTATGAAAGACTGTCCAGGCAGGCAAGCAATGTCCCATTGATACTGTAAGATTTCTTTGTATTCTAGAGCAATCTATGTGGTTTCTGCCCGCCTCTGGGATCAATATGGTATATATGTTGGGGAGTCCTATCCGGGTTAGAGGTTGCTGTCTTTCCCCTAGTTAGGGATATGTAACTTTAAGGATAGTGCCCACCCCCTAATAGGGCGTGTGTTGTTTGAAATCTTATATATGTCTTGAAAGAGTATGTGAACTTCAGCATTTGATAAAGGGCCTTTGCCCGAAACGTCATGCTGTTGTAATGCTTATGTACAGCTACCATTGAGATGCAATAAAAGCACTTGTATGCACTTTAGAGGGTTGAGTTCTGCCGGGATTGATTCTTTATTTGTATTCTAGAGACCAGAACACAACGCAAATATTTCTTGACCATTGATTTAAAATTGATTTAAAGTTTGATTTTGGACTACCTGAGCCTGGAACTTTGGGATACATTTTAGGTCAAAGTTTATAAGAATGTTGCTGTATTAAAGAAAGAGTAGCTCAAGACCTCTTCTATACCATGCTATTTTATGTACATACTGTATGTGGCTGAGTATTAGAAATCATCACAGTATCTAGGTGGCTCTTGGTGGAGATGGCCTCAAACTCAATAGCGGCCATGCCTCCTCCACTACTGGGAAGTAGTATAAGCAATAAGGCACCCACTTTTCTCTGTAAAATTAAAAGACTGACTCTTTTCTATTCCCCCTATGGAAATCCTGCATTTTCTTCACTTTCTACATTACATTAAATCTGTGGATTTTATATGTAGCATATTTTTTGGAGGGAGCTTTCCTTCAGCATTTCTGCCTCTTTGTTTCTGACTTTGGCCAGGAGATGTAGGTGTTATTGCAAGGTTCACAGTAGGTTTGATCTGGCTGTTGTCAATAACTTGTGGAAGAGCCAAATGTAAGTAGGTTGTCTTTTCAGGCTCAGTCAGCACACAGGATGGGAGTGTGAGTAATGTCTTAAAAAAATAATTTTACTGAATATAACTTAATGAAAAAAATGGTTGTTGTTGTCTAGATTCTCAGATTAGATCTTGCAGAGTGATCGAATCGGCCTACTCCATGAATCATTTATGTTAGACCTAAGGTGCCCACTAACGATACAATCTTGATTGTATAATCTTATCAGATCTATGTAGTGGAGGGTAAACTGAGTGAATATACTTTGGATGGATTCTTTGGGTCGAAACGGGAAATGTGGGTGTCGGAGGTGCTGCAGAAGTTTGGGCATCCCATAGATGCCATGTTCATTGCAGCTATAAAGGGTAATTTGGGCACCGCTGCTGTTTGTAGCTGCAGTTTGTATAGCGGGCAGCCCCACTTTGGCACCCAAATTTCCCTTTATGGATGTTGCCTATGGGGTGCCCAACCTTCCGGGGTGCACAATATTGTATAGTGGTGTAGGCGGTGTAGATATTGGCGGGTTTGCGGCAGGGGGGACAGTTATGGTTAGGCATTGTGAAGGTGGGGAGTCGGTGAAGGGCTAGGCATGGGTGCAGGGCTGGTTAGGGCTAGGCATTATGAGAGGGTTGGTTAGGGTTAGGCATTGTGAAGGTGGGGAGTCAGTTAGGGCTAGGCATGGGTGCAGGGCTGGTTAGGGCTAGGCATCATGAGAGGGTTGGTTAGGGTTAGGAAATAGAGGTTCGGTCTGGGTCAGGCATTGGTGGGAGTCAGGTAGGATTAGGCATTGGTGGGGGGTCAGTTAGAGTTTGGCATCAGTATAGGGAGGGCTTGTGTGAGAATAGGGATAGGGGCTCGTGTGATTTAAAATATCAGTAAAATTTACAGGTATTTTACAATGGGAATTACCACTGCACACTAGCAGAATATTGGTAATTTTACCTATATTCTATTAGCAGCTATTCCAGTGCCAAAATTTCTATGGTGCCCTTTTTTACATGTACACACTTTAGGAAGTCCCTCATATTATATAGAAATGGTAAGATTTTATTATTGTATCCTGGAAAGGTGTCTATCAATGATACAATTGATTGTTCTGTCTTACCTGATCTATGTAGTAAAAGGGTAAACTGAGTGAATACACTTTAAATGCATACTTTAGGTAATCCCTCATATTAAAAGAAACCTGAGACAACCTGCAATAAAAGATTCATACATACAAGAGTTTTCATCAAGGTCATACTATTTATTGTCTAGATGCTCATTAAAGTGAATGGGAACCGCATTTAAAAAAATGAGACAGATATTTACCCAAGGAGAGGGAAGGCTCTGGGTCCTATAGAGCCTTCCGGCTCCTCTCCTGGTCCCCTCTTTCCAGTGCTGGCTCGCCTGGTAGCAGCATTTCACTAAATTAGTCAAATACTGCTTTACCCGGCTGAAGGAGGCTTCAGAAGTCTTCAGGGAGCCCGAGTGCTCCTGAAGAAGGGCGGCCCTGTACTGCGCCTGCGCAAGCACGCTCTCTTGGACGCTCACGTGTGTGCAGTATGGAGCCGCACGTCTTTGGGAGGACACGGCTTCCGAAGACTTCCAAATACCCTTTCGGCGGGGGATTGAAACTGGGGGGGGGGGGCAGCACAGGATAGAGGGCACCGAGAGAGGAGTCGGAAGGCTCTATATGACCCAGAGCCTTCCCTCTCCCTAGGTAAGTATTTGCTTCATTTTTTTTAAAATGCGGTTCCCATTCACTTTAAGAATACAGTACAATCTTGATTGTACTATCTTACTACTTCTATTTAAAGTGTACCTGAGATGAACTGCAATAAAAAATACATAAGTTTGGCCAGTCAGGGCTTACTACGCACCGCACATGCGTTGACTGGCCCCCACTGGCTGAACTTAGGGGAGCCCTTAAAGAGGATCCAGAAGTCGGAGGAGGGCGGCGAGGGATGTATCAGGCTGAACTACTGCGCCTGCGCGGTCCGCTCCGGCCCACGTGGTGGTGATTGACAGCGCCGCTCGCAGAGGCGCAGTACAGGCCGCCCTGGAGGTCGCCCTGACGTCATTGCCGGGGACTGGGACGGAGTTGTGGCGAACGGCTGCGGGGAGAGCTGCGGCGAGGGACGTGCTGGAAGCTTGGGGCTGGAGGAAGCCCCCGGTAAGTAGCACTTATTTTTTTTAATACTGCCTGATGACTCCTTTAAGATGAACGTTTCATATTTGATTCGTTGTCTTTATTGCTTTGTTAGCATAATTGGTAAAGGGAGGCTGCCGCACACACACTCACCCAACAAAGGGAGCAGGAAATCTTGACCAGCATCAATGACAAACAAAAAAGGAAAATCCCGATACTTGCTCCGATACGCGTGAGCTTTTATCTGAATGCTGAGATGCTGGATTATGGAATAAAGATTTTTCTATTTTCACCATAAACACTGGTGCAGCGGGAGTTTCCTTTTTTGTTTGGCTTTGTTAGCATGTTCTTTAAAATGGTTGTAAGTTTAATGAGGCCCAAATAAAGTATACGACCCTATGGCAAAATAATTTTCTTCATATTTATAATGGATACTCACCAGTTCGTCGTGGTCCTTTGCTTTGCTGTTAGTGTAGGAGTAAGGAAATAGAAGCATCTGAGAATACGAGTGAATGGTCAGGTAAGCCTTGATAGAAGGAAGGTTAGACCGGATGAAGTCTCCCAGGGCTTTGGTCTCGCTCTCGGATTCAGGAGTGTCGCCATAGTAAACCTCACTACAAGGACTTCCCGTGGCTCCAGCAGCTTAAAAGTTCAGAACATGAATATAATGATAGGTGTTGTAACACAAGCTATATTAATCTGTCACAACAAAATGATGCACTAAAAATGTACATTGAAGTGTTTATTACAAATAACATAAAAATGTAAGTTCCATGGTTAAATATTTTAAAGGTCCTGACTTGGTATTTTAACAATATATATATTGGATGCAGTGTTTCTGTGATCACCTAAAGTTAGTATACTCATACCGATATATACTGATGGTTACGCTAGGTACACATGCTAGTGTGCACACCCTGACAAAAGGCCTTTTTTATAGGGTAAATGTGTAGGTGGACAGAGCCCAAGCAGTCTGGCAGTATGTTATCTCCCTCAGCTTACGCTGATCCCCGCTAGGTGTATTGGATGTGGTGCGGGTGGATACAGGGGTAGGGGAATTTGGGCTCTCTAGGGAAGGGTTAACTCACCTTGGGTGCCACCTCCATTTCGATGTGTTCTACGCTGCTCTACAGCTTCTTACACTTCTGCCCTCACACTGGAAGTTTAGCTTAAGAAGGAGAAAGTGTAAGAAGCTGGAGAGCAGCGTGGAACGCATTGGAAGGGAGGCGGCAGCGAAGTTGAGTTAACCCTTGCATACACATCCCCCCCCACACACACACACATAAACACACAGCTTTAGCTTTTTGCAAAATTGTTCTCACTCATCCCTACGCGCTAGATGGCACTTGACTCAAGAAGCCATTCAACACCATCTCTGGCTCTTTAAACAAGCTCAGGGGACACCTGTACTGTACTTATGCTAAATTCTCAGCTGAGTCTGTCCCAGATGAGCAAGGAGGAAAAAAAATAAAAATCAATTGTAATAACATTCATCATTCAGGCTAGGTTCAGAGTAATCAGTTGCATAGCACATTGCATAGCCTAATTATTGTGAATTGGGGACTTAGATCAATGAATGGGAACTGTGTTCCCATTCATTGATCTCTGGGCTAAGGGGCGGGGGTGAGAATGCGGCAGTAGGAGCAGCAGGAGCAGAATTTTGGACATAGCAACTACGTCCAAAATGCTTAAGAGGTTAAAGAAAAACATTTTTTGTTACAGCTGATACAAATCGTAAAATTAATCTGCACTGTTTCTACTTCCTGATTCATGGAAGCAGACATAGGGCTTGATTCACAAAGCGGTGCTAACTGTTAGCACGCCTGTGAAAACCCCTTTAGCACGTCTAAACAAGCTTTTCGCGCATAAAACTTTACGCGCGCAAAACTTTATGCGCGTACAACTTTACGCGCGTACTGCACAGAGCGCAGGGCGCTCCGCGCGAAGTGCCCATTAAAGCCTATGGGACCTAGCGCGCGTAAAACTTAGCGCGCGCAAAGTTAGCGAGTGATCTAATTGAGAAATCCGGTGCTAACCTACTTAGCACCCTGGTTAGCGTGTCTAAAGACTTTAGACGTGCTAAGTAGGTTAGCACCGCTTTGTGAATCAAGCCCATATTGTTAACAGCCTGTGCTTTCAAATGAGCTTATCTGCCATCTCTGCCTTGGCAGTCATGTGACACAGGGGAGAGATCAAATTACAACTTTTAATTAGACACAAATGAGGGGGAATTAAACAGGCTAAACATTGCATTAGAGTTTTACGGTCACATTTTAGTATCCACACTGTGAGGATCTGCTTGGCTGCCTGCGCAGGCAGGCAGCCTTTTGACACTGTTCAGGTCTGCATTCAGCAGGTCTCTGGAAGAGAGACTTTTTGTCAGTATTGCAGCTTGCTGCTGAGGAGTTTGCAAACACTAATTATGCAAATCTCCTACCTGCCTCCTTTGATGACTGGCAGTATAAAGAGCTATGTTTCCCAGAGTCCTTTGCTGGTCATAAGGATTTAGTCCTGTGTAACACTCCTGGAGTATCAGCCTTGCTCATTGTTTGAAGATTAGCTTAGAGTAATTCCTGGGACTGCACTAGGCAGGTTTCCCTAGTGCAGTTAGGATTGCTTATCTGTTTTGTTTGTCTGTTGCGATTGTCCTGTCCCAGCGGTGGTCGACAGGAAATCGTTCTGTGTGTCTGGGTGCTAACCTGAACAGTGGTTGTTACTGGTAGCCCCTTCTGATCTGTCTTGCCTGGATCGCACTCGCCTAGTGCTAGTGCTGTGGATCCTTCTGTCCTGTCTTCCTGGATCGCACTAGCCTCTTGCGCTAGTGCTGTGGATCCTATCTCTCGCTTGTTCCTGTTTTTGTGTGTCTGTCTTGTCTGCTACAATCGCTTGCTGGAGGCTCGGTGAGGTAACCGTTAAGCAAGCGCTCGCGTCCTCTGTTTCATGTTTGTCTGTCGGTGGTTAGTTAGGCGTGCTTGTCTCTGTTGTGCTTAACACGCGGAGACCGCGCATAAACACGTGCACTGTTGCGAATGAGTGCGGTGTTCGCGTTTAGCTAGCGTTTGTTATTTTCCTTATCTTTTCATTGTATGATTTGCTGTGCCTTTGCTACTCTCGTGCTCTGCCTTGCTGTAGCCTTGTGTCACCTCTGGCAATTGCCTCTCTTGCGATTGCGTTCCTACTTCATATCTGCTGTTGTGTATGCACCGTCGTGGGTTGGCGACTAGTTTGGTGCACACACATACAATCTGTCCCTGTGCTCATTCTCTTTCGCAATCGCTTCGCTTGCGTTCTCACTTGGTTTTCTTTGTTGTATGTCCGCCGTCGCAGGGTGGCGGCTAGATTGGTGGACATACATACATTCCTTATCTGTGCTTATTCAGTCTTGTGTCGCTGTTAGCAATCGCCATCTCTGGCGATTGCCTTCTCTCCTGTTCTTCATGGTTGTGTATGCACTGTCGCGGGTTGGCGACACATACCCTCTGTCTCTTTGCTCTCTCTCCTTCAGGGCTATCTTGCCCTGCGTTTCTTCCCTTCGTGCAATTCCTGTCTTGCGTCTGTGGCAGAGCAGAGGAGCTGTTCCTCTGCACTCCACAGCTCCACCTGCCGACAGGAATTTCCCTCTACAGGTGCATTGCACCTTTTGCTGAGTTCCCTCAAATTAAACGCTTGTGGAGGATTTCCGCAGTATCAGCGCATGTCTTGTGCGCTGATCACGGAGGGAATTCCACAATCGTTACACACACTCTGTATTTAAAGCTGTAAAACAAAAAAAAACATAATGATCCTTTGAACTTTCCTTCCGTAAAACCTTATCTCAAGCTGTCTCTCACTGTTTCTTGACTATTTAAAGAGACACTGAAGCGAAAAAAAAAATATGATATTATGATTTGTATGTGTAGTACAGCGAAGAAATAAAACCTTAAGATCAGATACATCAGTCTAATTGTTTCCAGTACAGGAAGAGTTAAGCAACTCTAGTTGTTATCTCTATACAAAAAAGCCATTAAGCTCTACGACTTTCAAAGTCGTGGAGAGGGCTGTTTTCTGACTTTTATTATCTCAACTGTTAGTTAATTTTTTACTTTTCCTCTGCCAGAGGAGAGGTCATTAGTTCACAGACTGCTCTGAAAGAATCATTTTGAATGCTGAGTGTTGTGTAATCTGCACATATTATAGAATGATGCAATGTTAGAAAAAACACTATATACCTGAAAATAAAAATATGAGAATATTTTCTTTGCTGCTAATCTTCTAGTAATTATTCATAGTACACAACCAATTCATTATATCATATATTTTTTTTCGCTTCAGTGTCTCTTTAAGCTCTTCAGAAAACAGGACTGAGTTCGACCAAGTTGGTTAAATAGCTCAGAGAAGCTCTTTTTCAACTCAAGTTTTTTAAATCATCTTGTACAGGAAAACAGCATGGGACTCCTTTCTTTGCTACTAATATTCTATTGATTATCCATACTACACATACACTTCAATATCTCATAAGTATTTGCTTTAAAGTTATGTGAATGTCTTTTTGAAGAAGACATTCATTGCAAACGATGGGATTCTTGAACTGGCGTTCATTTCTTGAAGAGTAAAAACGAATGAATACTTTCAAAACTTACTGCCCCACCGAGCGTCAAAATTTCTGTTTGGATCAGTGCCGACACACTTTGTGTTCTTGTTGGGTTTGCGAGTTTTCCTCCACATGCGATCCTGCAGCAAGTTGGACATTGTATAGATTACATAAAACATTTTGTTCTTTTAAAATATTATTATTTTTTTATAGTGAAAGGAATAGAACAGCTTACATCCGTCCAGGTATACGCGTAGCCATCAACATTCAACACAGGTAGAACATAGAAATCCAGGTTGTCAAGGAGGCTGGTAAATTGCGCATCAGTACCATAAGAATCCACAGCCTTTTAGGTAGAAGAATAAATACACCAAATTAGATTAGGGCTAAGAATATACGGACCATGAGTAATCTGAACTAAATATATCTAGTTTAAAAAAGATGCTAGCATTCCAGTACCTGCATACTGTAAGACATAACTGACTTTTTTGTACCTCCTGGTGAAGCTACCTGAACTCAAAGTAGGAAGTATTCACAAGATAGGAAGTCTGTCACACTGCATGGCTCAGGAAAATCTTAAAGCATAACCAAAGTGTTCAAAAACTTTAAAATAAAAACTTTGGGGAGTCAGAGTACTTAGCAAGGGCCGGTTTACATGCATGTCTGCTGGACAGGCTTGCGGCCAGATGCTTCACTGGGCAGAGATGCTTCACTGGGCAGTGAACAAGCTATTCTAAACCGGGCATGCGTGATTTCTGAACTATGCATGTCCGGTGAAAGAAAGCTCTTGTGCACATCTTCTTTCTCTCGCGCACAAGCACTTCCCTTTACTGGGCATGTGTGGTTTGTAACTCACGCATACCCAGCTCATAATTGCTCAGGCATGGCCACGGGCACTTCCTGAAGAGAAAATGGCCTCAATTCACTAAGATCATGCTGGAGATAATAAGGCAAGCGAAAAC